>NC_138182.1:191656710-191946710 GCF_964194105.1 Spermophilus citellus | reverse complement strand
GAGGTTATTTTTTTGCTCTTCGTTTGTCTTAACTGTCTTGCCTGAAGTTGGTGGCCTTATTCCCAGATTTGTATTATGTTCTTTTTACTATTAAAATGTACATTTTGCTTGGATTTGGCACACTTTATAGTTAATTCTGAGTTATCTGGCATGGGGAAGCGAGACTTTGATCATCAATGTTCATTCTCTGAATTGAGTTTTGAATAGGCATTTTTGTATAAAATCTCTTCATTATTTGTTCCCACTCATTTTTGATTTATTTGGTGATTGCATTTGAAATAGACTTGCTATTTCAAAGCTAAAACTGTCCATGTGCTTCTTTTCTTATTCATTTTCTATAAGTTGTGTTTATATGTCTTCTCTATTTTTGAAAATCTGCTAAAGAGAAAAGCTGTTATGAATAAGGGTTTTCTGATTTTTAAAAAATCAACACACTAGCTTATTGTTTCAGAGAATTTACATACCCTAGAGCTCTTAGAATAATTAGCCACAAATAAGTTTTATATATTGTCTATGAAGTATTAAAAAGAGAAGGATAGCAGGGGCACGCAGTAGGAGGTCTAGACGTTCTCCTTCCCTTTTATATTATAACCAGTCTCTCTCTAGAGCTCTAAAATGGTTGAAGAACAGAATTGTATTAGGAAAAAATTCTTACAGTTAAGGCAAACTGACGGTGAAATGAGGTATATGGATGGGCTAGTATCACTCTCTACTTAACAGATGTGAAGAGTTGCCTTCAGATCCGTGGATTTTGTTCATTGGATTAGTAGTTGCTTCAAGAAGAAATAACCAAAACAAATAATAGAACATTTCATTTATTGGCTCACAAAGGTTTCTTGTTTTGAAGAAATCTGTTTTTTGAGCTGAGATCCGTATGGTTGCAACATTTCTTTGTACCTGATATCTTTTTTTTTTTTTTTTAATACTGGGGATTGAACTCAGGGACACTTAATCACTGAGCCACATCCCCAGCCCTATTTTGTATTTTATTTAGAGACAGGGTCTCATTGAGTTGCTTAGCCCCTCTCTTTTTGCTGAGGCAGGCTTTGAACTTGTGATCTTCCTGCCTCAGCTTCCCAAGCTACTGGCATTACAGACGTGCACCATCACGCATGGCCGATAAAAAGTTTTTTTAAAAAAATTCTTAAAATGCATAATGTGCTTTCACGGTTCAAAATAAAAAGGTATAACTATGTGTATTCAAAAATATTCTCTCACCCTTTCTCTAGTTATTCAGTCTTTCTTTAGAGTTTCTTCTCTCTTCCAAAAATATTTTTTGAAGGTATAGTAAACTACACACACATACAAGTTAAACTAATTTTTTTGTATCTTCTGCCTTACATTGAGAATTACATTATTTATTTGTGAAATGGGCTTTATTATAATTTGCTGACTATGGCCAGTTTTGTTTTTCTTCTTTTTCTGTGGGTTGAATCCAAGGGTACTTTACCACTGAGCTACATCTCCAGTGCTTTTTATTTTTTTGATACAGGGTCTTGCTAAGTTGCTGAGGCTGGCTTGGAACTTGGAATCTTCCTGTCTCAGCCTCCAGGGTCTGTGGAATTATAGATATGCACCACTGATGGTGTTCTTTTCTTTTAAAACTTGTTTTCTCAAATAGTTACCTTGTTCTATGACCTCTGAATTTCATTCTAAAGGTGCCGCCTACTTTGGTCCAAAATCTTATGCTTCCTTTTATTTTTCTCCTAAGAAAGCTATTTTCCATTTGTCTTTACTCATTGGTTCTTTCTTAAATATTTAATCACAATGCTTTTCCTTTTATCTTTTGTGGCATCAATTTATAGTCCGTTATTGTAATGTGCTCTATAAAGTTGACGTCTCTGGAATGTAGTCTTTTCTTCTTATTTCATGTTGGAATTGTTTTCAGCCAAATCAGATAGGGTGATCTTAGACTAGGTGCTCTGTGATAGACTATTCTGTGTATAGAGAATATTTCTGTTTTTATTATAGCACATCTTAATGTATTATCTATATAGCCATTAGATATTTGCCGTCTTTTGAATAGCTGATTCTGAAGTGTTAAGTCATTTTACACTTCATTAATTTACAACCTTTTTCTCTTAATAGATGGCTTAAAGTCTTCAGTCAGTTCAAGAACTTTAAAGGTTTTTATCATTTTACTGTAATCTTTCAGTTTTTACTGTAGTCTCATTCAGTTAAAGATTGACTTCTGTAATCTGTAACTCCGGATCCTGACTTTTATCCAGAAAAGCCTTCATTCTTTCTTAATTTTGAGTGATGTTTACTGGTTTTATATTACACTGTCAAACAAACATAACAATCCTATCTAGTAAATTTTTTCAGTGACCAGTAGTAATTTTCTTCCTTTCTTCCTTCTTTTCCTCTTCCTTTCCTGTTGGCATGTACCTAGTTTCTGCTTTCTGATATTGAATCTTTAACTTTTTTTTTTAATAAATTCTGGTTTGATCAGTTGATAAGGAGTTTTCCATTTTATTTATTTATTTATGAGAGAGAGAGAGAGAGAGAGAGAATATGAATGAATTTCAATATTTATTTTTTAGTTTTCGGCAGACACAACATCTTTGTTTGTATGTGGTGCTGAGGATTGAACCCAGGCTGCACGCATGCCAGGCGAGCGCGGTACCGCTTGAGCCACATCCCCAGCCCTGAATCTTTAACTTTAGTTATGTAGAAAGAATTTTTATGTTCAGTTTAAGGGATATTTGAGCATTACTTAAAATTCACGGTAAAAATTGTATGCTGTGCTCTAGGAAGAAATAATACTTTTCAATAAACAGAAGATGCTTTTTGCCAATTGCTATCCAGCATCAATATAGAAAACATACAATGTATTGTCATCAATGATATAAGCTTGGGAATTTGAGGTTCAGGATAATTCCACAAAATGTATTCTGTTTCAGAGCATGTCAGTCAGGTATGACGAGGAGATAGGAGACCCATATTTTGTTATTTTTTAAAAATATTTATTTTTTAGTTGTACGCAATACCTTTATTTTGTTTATTTGTTTTTATGTGGTGCTGATGATCGAACCCAAGGCCTCACACGTGCTAGGCGAGTGCTCTATTGGTGAGCCACAACCGTAGCCCTTGTTCTTTGCTTTTTAAATTGGATTCCTGTTTAATTTTCTTCTGTCCTCCTGGGCACTTTTATGTCTGATCTCTGACCACAGGGCTTCTGGAGTCCTTGACCTCACATCCTCTGGAGGTTGTCCAGTTGATCATGGCAGCTAAGTATTATGGGAGATGATGTTCCTTCTTTGCCTATTGGGGGAAGTGGATGGTTTCAGTCTGTAAACAGGAGATATCTAATCTCAATCTCTCTCTCTCTCTCTCTCTCTCTCTCTCTCTCTCTCTCTCTCTCCCTCTCCCCCCCCCCCCCATACACACACACACACCCTGGCTGACATTGTGCTTCCATTATTATGGATCCAGAGGTCTCTACTGGGCCTTCCATTAATGCTTTAAATACTTGAGAGGTATAAAATATTTTAATACTTTAGGGCCTCCCCATGAAGATGAGTCAGGCTTGTGAGGCTGTGGGCTAATAGCTAGATTCCTTCCTTCTGAATGGATGTTTTCTTTCTTCTAGGCTTAGTTGAGGGAGGTACTTTTGGTTTTATTTCCTTATTATTATTATTTTTTTGGACACTGTTCTAGAATGATGATTCTAGCCTCTTTTATTGTGCATTTTCTTTTTCACTGTGTTTTGTATTTTCATTTTCTGCCCTTTCTTGCAGGTTGGGAAAAGGTACACAATTGTTACTTACTGTTCTTTCTAAGACCTGGTGAATCTTATTACTACTGTAGTACAACTATAATTTCTTTATATGTAGCTTACATTTCCTCTTTAATCATAAGAAATTAGGATTTATTTTAACAACTACAAATATACAATTAAAAATTGTGTAAAGGTGAAGCTTGTTTCCCTCTGACATCCTATATTGGGGATTGAACCCATGGCACTCTACCATTGAGCTACACCTCCACTTCCCAAACCCCCATTTTTTATTTTGAGATAGGATCTTATAAAATTGCCCACACTGGCCTGAGATCATCCTGCCTCAGAAATAGTAGCAGGGATTACAGGTGTGTACCACTGTACCCAGTTCCTCTTTTAAAATTTATGTACATGCAGCTTTTGTATTATATATACTGGGTCCTTTTATTATCCCCCTTTGCCTCTCCTCCCTCCTTCTACCTACATCTCTCCCACATTCTTTTTCCCAAAAATACTGTTATACAAGTAATCTGGCATGAATATCTCTTTACTTTTCATTACTTAAATGAAAGATCCCTGCTTCCTCTGTCCCTCCCCAAATATCTTAATATAGATTTTTTTTGCATTGATGCTTCCTTGGTTGAAGTATTATTATTCAGTATTAGTATTATTACTGAATAATAAGATGCAGGAAGATTTACTTCTTGTAGACCTTTTCAAGGCTCCTGATTTGCCTCTAATTCATTCTTTTCATTGCTGAGTAGTAGTACTTGGTGTTACTACACCATAAATTATTTGACACCTCTCTTTTTTTTTCCAGTGAGCATTTGCTTTTTTTTTTTTAAACACCGTGAACAATACTTGAGTGAACATCCTTGAAAGATGCAGTCTTGTGTTTTGTGCTTTTATTTCTAGTTAGAGATTCTAGATTGTGGGATTGCTGGATTGGTTGTTACATACACATTTTTATTTGAATGAATATCGATAGATTATTTCCCACAAAAGCCTAAACTAGTGACAGTTCTACACCAATGAAAGTAAATAGGCTTTTCTTCATATCTTCTCAATAATGATATTGTTTTAATTTTGCTTATCTGATGGGGGTGAAGCAATAGGTCATTGTTTCTCTTGTCCACTGTGAAGTGTTTTTAATACTTTATGCCATTGGATTTGCTCCTCTGTGAAGTTCCTGTTATCCCATTTTTTTCTAGTGATTATATATATATAATCTTTTCACTAGAGCTCTTTGTATGTTAGTTAACCCAATATCTGTCATCTGCTTTACATGTATTTTTTCTGATTCTGTCGTTTGTTCATGTTATATATTTTTAAAACATATTCAATTTTTGGTTTTATTTTTATGGATGTGTGTTTGTTTCTGTTATATGGCTAGGGGAATTCTTTTTTGGGTAAAAACTTATCTTCTGCATCTTTGATGTCACACACATGCACACTTGGGTCCTTCAAAGTTAAATTACAGAAGCAGAGCAACCAGGAAAGAGATATGAGGTTTATTATAGGGGTGACAATATACAGCCATAAAGGTATATTAAACAGTTTTATGTGAGACTGTCACTTTTTATAAAAGAGAAAGGACTTTTTAGCTTTCTTTTCTTTTTTTTTTTAAATTTTAAATATTTATTTTTTTAGTTGTAGTTGGACACAATACATTTTATTTTATTTATTTTTTTATTTTTTGGTGGTGCTGAGGATCGAACCCAGGGCTTGCCTTGCACATGCTAGGCTAGTGCTCTACTACTGAGCCACAACCCCAGTCCCTTTAGCTTAGGGTTTCTAGGGAAGAATTTTCACATTTCAAATGAGTGTTTCATATAAATTGACATTCCAAATATAGATTCCTTTGCTGAAGTGTCATGTCGGAATACAGGGTAATAATTAATTGCCTGGCTTTGAGCTTTTGGTTTTTGGAATTTTATTTTCACACAGACATTTTATTTTATTTTATTTTTTTTTTATTATTATTTTTTTTTATTTTGGCGGACACAACATCTTTGTTTGTATGTGGTGCTGAGGATCGAACCCGGGCCGCACGCATGCCAGGCGAGCGCGCTACCGCTTGAGCCACATCCCCAGCCCCTCACACAGACATTTTAATTGTTCAGGATCAAAATTCATTTGACCTGGAAGAAGCAGCCCAGTCAAAGGTGTGGTTTAGTGATGGTTTTCAGAATCTATCCTTCTATAGCATTGCAGGATAAATCTTTCTTTTACAATTTTCCTTGGTATCACATTTCTATGGGATTTCTACACTAGTAAATAGTTTTAAGAATATTTATTTTTTTTTTATTTTTTTATCCACACCTGAAAAATTTGTGTGGTTATCTACCTGAGCATTATTTATAGATGTATAAGTGCCTGAATGAAAGTACTGAATGTGACTTCTGCATATGTTCAAGTATAATAAATAAGGAGAAGTGGCCAGTACAAGACTTAAAATTAGAGGGGTGAGCCATAGTAGTTAAAAAAAAATTTTTTTAACCAAAAATAAGCTAAATAGTGACTTAGCTGTTTTGTCTTGTTCTGGGTCTGTTTTTCCTAGCGGATCATAGGTGCACACAATCTCAGACTTAAGTGAAAAGTGAGTTCCCTCTTGAGGAAAGACAGAATGAAATGCTGAATGAGTGGGTTACCAGTTTTCACTGAAGAGAAACCTAAGTGGGAGAGAAGAAGAGGAGGAAAGAATAGTTTGACAAACCCCTCAGATTGTAGTAGTCTGAAATATAAAAACTATCTGCTACAATGAAATAGAATAAAGGGTTGTAAGGATAGAATTGATTTCACTCATTAGACCTTTCTATTAGGGGAAAAAAACCCTCCCATTAATTCTCTCTGTAGACATTTTTCAGTTCGTTTTTTTAGGCTAATTTTTTGTGATGTCATATTCTTTGTTCTGTGTAGACATTATTCATTAAAAAGGGTAATAATGGCTTATATAATAATGTCATTATATGTATGCAGAGGCATTTCTTATTCCACGGGACATACATTTTGAATATCTTCCCCAGCATTGGTAGTTTATTTTCAATGATCTCCTTACATTTGCGCATCTATTGTAACCATTTTAATTTCTGAGAGAAAAAACATTGGTGTTTAGAATATGAAGAGTAAAACTGTTCCACAAAAAGACCAAATCTGTGACTAGTTTCTGTACCTTCACCTTCATCAAGAAAGATAACCAACCAGTTCTTTTAACTCCTATATATAGATGTAATGGTGGGTGTAGGGAACTCCACTCACCAGTAAAGCCCTTTAGTAGCAATGAGAAAAAAAAATCTAATACATACTGGGTTAAAAAGAATGTTTTTTTTCCCTGTTTCCATAAATTTGCACCTGTTGAGTTATCTTCCTTTCAAAAGAAAAAATGGGGGAGGGGGCTTAGAATACTGTATTATCAGTGGTTCTTAGTTGTTTACCCTTGCCCTGGACAAGACTGGAGAGCCCACACTACCATATGGTGTTTGGTAGATTAGGCAGGTTCTCAGGTTCTCTCTAATCTGTCCTTATCTTAACAGAAGGGAAAGCATCTCTCTTTCCTTCTGGTAAAAGCAACAAAAGAAAAGTCAACAAGTATTGATTTCTGTTGTTGTGCTCCCAGTTTGGGTTGGTTAAATTAAAATAACAGTAGAATTTTACTATCTAGTGCCTGACAATTTTCATAGTTAGCGTAAGTAGAGAAATTGGAGTTATCAGTTATTTTGATCTTAATGAAAATATGGAAAAAAATGAAGTGTGTTCTTATTTGAAACATTAGAAGACCTTTGTAATTATGATGTTTTCTGAAAGACTCTTTGTAAAGGAAGGAAAGTATTCGATTTTGGAGAGGGAATTAGAGACATGACAAAGTTAAATTTGGGTTGGAAATCAAGTGTTTCTAAAATCCTGAAACTTGTTGCTAGTGTGAAGTCTAACCTTTAAGATGTCATTTCTCATGTATTATTTAGATGGGAGGCAGATAACGGATTGGGGCTTTTATTAAAATTGTATTGGCAGCCATGCCACATAGTTTTTAACAAACCCAGAAGTTCCACTGAGTTGTTTAACAGTGAAGCCATTAATGAACCCCTTATATGAAAGTAACAAATTAAGCCTTATAATAAGATTCTTTCATGGTATGTGAGGAAATAAAAATTAACAGATTGTCATTACATTGTACTATTGCATTTCTGTTAATAATTGTATCATATTAGGGAGCCAGAAATTGTTCTAAAAGTTTCTTGCTAACATTTTAAGAGTACATGATTAAGATTGAAAAAAAGGGGTAGATTTTATTGGGGGGGGGTGTGAATAAGACTCAAACTAGAACTTTTCCTTTGTGGGCTGTATTTTAGAAAGTAAAAGTTCTGCCTTTTCTATGCCGAATCCATAAGAGGTAGGTTCTGAGACTAGAAAAGAAAACTAAATGTGAAAGTCTATTAGAAAGAAATCATGTATCTTTTCTGAAAAATGGTTTTAGATTGGATATTGGTAGTGAAAACTTGAACAATGGTGTGGGAACTCAAGACTCTGGTAATCTTGATCAGAATACATCTTTCTAAGTCACTGCTTTGGTTACCGTGTTCCAATTGTCTCCAGAAACCTGGAATTGATACTCTTTTGACCATGTTAAATCTAAGCTCACTTCCTGGCAGCAGAAGCATCCTGTCATTTGGTCCAGCTTTGGACTCCTGTTCGTTTGGTCATTACTGCAGTGAACAGGTATCATCTGTCAGATGAGTAGCTCTGGTGACTTCTCTACCCAGCTGTACAGAAATCATGCCTTTGTACCAAGCCCAAGTTCCATTTCTCCACTGCATTCTTAAGTATCCCCCCCCCCTTTTCTAAACATCAGTAATCTGAATGGCAATTCACATTTCTGGGTTTATTATCTTTTATTAGTTATTAAATAAATTGAATTGAATGTTGTTAGTCTTATCTCCACTAAACTGTAAATTCCTGAGGGCAGAGGTCCAACACCTTAGCATTTTGTTAATGTAGTGTATAGTGGAAATTGAAGTACTTTTGAATTATTTAAGAATACTTAATAATAATAGCATAAAAGTAATAAAAGAACCCATTCTTCAGTGCTTATCATGTGCCAGAAATTTTAAGTGCTTTATATACATTCTCACTTAATCATCAAAGCATGAGTTTGTTACTGTTAAGGTATAAAGGTCTGATAACTTGTATAAGTTCCCATAGCTGGTAAGTGGAGGTGTTACACTTTGAACCCAATCTGGTTCTAGAATTTGAGCCCTTAGCCACCACAAAATACTATATGTCTAGTTGGGAATAATAATGTGTTAGATTGCCAATACCATAAATGATATTTGTAATTTTTCCTTCCAATATTCTATGAAAATTGCCACATGTAGAAGCTGAAAGATCTGTGTAGTGAATAGCCATATACATATACACCCACCTTCTTGATTGTTAACATTTTATTATATTTGATTTTTTACATATTTATTCATTCCTGTATCTATCTTATTGATTGATTAATTGATTGATTTGATTGCTGTAAAATCAGTTGAAAATGCATACTTTTCTAAAACACTGCAGCTTACGTGTCATTAGAGTTCACTTTTTTCAAGATAAATTTCATACACAGTGAAATGTACAAATCTTTGTATTACTTTGGTAAATACAAATACCTTGTATACCACACCTCTGCCAGGATATATAAAATTATGTAGTTATCTTTTTTTGATGGGGTGCTAGGGATTGAACCTAGGGGTACTTTACAACTGAGCTATGTCCCCAACCCATTTTAAGATAGGCTCTCAATAAGTAGTTTAGGTCCTTGCTAAGTTGTTGAAGCTGGCCTCAAACTTGTGATCCTCCTGTCCCAACCTCCTAAGTTGCTGGGATTATAGGTATGCTCCACTATACCTGGCCATGGTTATCTTTTTATCAAACATTTGGTAGTCTTGTAATTCAAGTTAGTGAATTGTACATTTCTTCCAGAATTAAAACCTGCTTTTCTGATTACCCTATAATCTTTTATTGATTCTTTAGTTTAATACACTGACTTCATTGAGGACATGGTCATGTCTTGGTACTTGGCCTAGAGAACCCACTCAGAGGTATGATGAATGATGGACTAGTTATTTTAGTTATCATTCTGACTTCCTAAAGTAATATATGTACAGATCCTTAGTTACCAAAAATCTTTTAGTGTTTTAAGGTTTCAGATCATTTTTATGAATTAAGCTTACGATATTCCTATTATTTTTCCACTTCAGCTTTGCCCAAGTAGCCTTGAAATCCATCCTCCTCCCCCCCTTTTTGGTGATTATTATTTGATATTTCTTAGACTTAGATTGTTATTTGATATTTCTTGTTTAAAGATTTCTTAGACTTATCAGTCATGGTGACACATGCCTGGTTCCAGGTATTCAGGAGCCAGCAGTAGGATTGCTTAAGCCCAAGAGTTTGAATAATGCCTGGGCAACATAATAAACCCCAAATCTAGGTAGGGAGGTAGGTAGATAGAGTAGGATTGCTTAAGCCCAAGAGTTTGAAGAATGCCTGGGCAACATAATAAACCCCAAATCTAGGTAGGGAGGTAGGTAGATAGATTGATCAATTTATCCCTCCTCTCTCTCCTGCCTTCCTACTCTCAGACTGGTCTAGGAAAATAGTATGGACCTGTAAGTCTCTTCTCTATATCTTCATTCATTCCTTTGGTGATCTCACCTAAGCTCATAGTGTTAAATACTTCTATTCACTGATGATAAACTTCTAAATTATTTCTAGTCTGGACCTTTCCTGTGAACTTCTCATCTCTACTTGGACAACTTGTAAACCCTCTAACTTTAATACATCACAAACGGAATCTTAATCTTTATGTCTCTCCCTACCTCCTTGTCAATTTATTCATCCATATTTTTCTTAATGTTAGCTGTTGCCAGGAATTCAATGAGTTAAAATGTTAGTTACTTTTAAATGAATGAAGAGTCCAGTGTTTGAAAGGTTATAGCTAATCCCCAGACTTCCTCCTCATTTTAAACTGAGATTGGTGTGTGTGTGTGTGTGTGTGTGTGTTTAAAGGTTGACATAAAATGTTTAAAAGTCAAGATCTTCAAAATTCTGATTATTGTTTTGGAAATTGGTAGGTTTGTGATTTTTTTTATGGTACATTTTTTTAATGTGATTTTTTTAATGTAAACCCTTTGGCAGTTTGTCCTATTCTTTATAATCTACCTATGATTCCCCTCACATCTAATTCTAAGGAGAGCATAGATTGGATATCTAGATGACAATATTGCTTAGGTAATAACATTTCAGCAACTTTGCATCAAACAAAAAAATTTCCTAACCACCTACTATTAGTTTTTTTTTTTTTTTTTTTTTTAGAGTAATAGAAAAATCTTATGCTGGCAGTTTAACTCAATGATCAAATGGACTCTAGTTGTTAAAGTTGACGGCAAGTGTCAGGGACCAGATTTGTCCTACATTGGCCTGAGGGATTATCAGGAGGGAAAAAAGGGAGATGTGGACACGGCACTGTCCCAGTTGTCTGCAGCAGTGGCAGTGTGCTGAGGATGGTAGATTCTTTTTTTTTTTTTTTTTTTTTTTTTTTTTTTTAAAGAGAGAGTGAGAGAGGAGAGAGAGAGAGAGAGAGATTTTTTTTTAATATTTATTTTTTAGTTCTCGGCGGACACAACATCTTTGTTGGTATGTGGTGCTGAGGATCGAACCCGGGGCCGCACGCATGCCAGGCGAGCACGCCACCGCTTGAGCCACATCCCCAGCCCGAATGGTAGATTCTTTACACTTTCTTTTTCACTACCCTCCCACTGCCCCGGCCCTTGTAAGTTTCAAGGAAAAGTAGAGAGGTTGATCTGAGCACTGTTGGGGCACTGCCAAACACCATTCTTTTTGTTGTTGTTGTTTGTTTGTTTCTGTGTTTTTTGAGTTTCAATTCAAATTTATAAATTAAAAAAAATTTTTTAAAGTTACTGGTGGACACAATGACTTTATTTATTTATTTTATGTGGTGCTGAGGCTTGAACTCTGCCTCACATATGCTAGGTGAGCACCCTACCACTGAGCCACAACCTTAGCCCCTCAAATTTATTTAATTTTAAAGGACATATTAAAGGGCATTTCAGAATTCAGTAGAATCCTGCAAAGGAGAATGCTTCAGAATATCTGAACACAGTTCTTTATATGTGAGCCAAATGCATGGTATAGCCATAGTTATTATGGCCTGAACCATATGTCTTTTTCTCTCTTTGAAACAAAAATTATGGCAGAACATACTTTCACCTGAAAAGTCAGAATGTTTGTAATCAGTTCTTTGAGAAAACTGAAATGTACTTTCATAGCATAGATGAAGTAAGGATTATTGCCTACTCCAAGAATCCTACTTTTCTAAAATTTCCACGAACGTTTTCTGTACATCCCATTGTACACCCCAGGTCCTCAAATAAAAATAGCAAAATAGGAAGTCATATTAAAGTTGCAAAAGGTGTTGGGGATTTTATTTGGCCAAAGAGCTAGAATAAGTGCTAATTATTAATAGCAAAAAAATTTACTTCTTAAATGGCCGATATTCCTATACTTTTGAAAGTGTAACCAAAATGATTAAACATTTTGTATTTGAATCTTTGCAAAGAGGACAGACTGAGAAGATAGCCCAGGTGAGTGATTGTGTTTCTATTTGTGTTTACCAAATTGTATGGATTGGTTTGCCACTGAAAGTTTTGTGAAATTGTATTGTGTAAATTATAGGTAATTCTTAGAAGGTGGATACTCAGCAGTTGATATGAATGAAATTCTTTGGAATTTTAGGGGCCATAAGAAAAAGCAGGTAGTAAGTCAAGATTCAAGCAATGTGGAAAAGTAGAGAAAATTTGTGGATGATGGAGGAAACAAAGTAAACTTCCTTGTTGATAACCTGGTTTTTGAAATACAGCGCTTAAGAAAGAAATTCTTGGACTGGGCTTGTGACTCAGTGGTAGAGTGCTTGCCTAGCATGTGTGAGGCACTGGGTTCAATTCTCAGCACCATAAATAAATAAATAAAATAAAGGTTCATTGACAACTAAAAACTTATTTAAAAGAAAAAAGAAAGAAGTTCTTTACTTGAGATCTGGGCCATAAGTTTCATTTGGATGTGTCAATTCTGAGCAAGCTTTATATTGAATAAAGATTTTGATAACATGGAGGATCATTATCCAGCTAATGTGAAACATCCTGTTGTGTGCACTGAACCCTAACCCATGGTCTTTGTGATTTTAATTTTTATACCTTTCCCTTGCCCTCATCCCTTAATGAGTCTGGTAAATCTGCCTTGGACCAAATCTGCCATTATTGGAAGGGCTGCTTCCTAAATTAGATGTGATAGACTTGATATACATGTACTCCAAGCAAAAATGAACATAATAATTATCCTTAATTCTCTATCATTTAGTTTGTCCTGAAATAGATTTATTAGAACCTGAAATATCAGTGGTTATTTCTTATTTCTTTTAGGAAAAAAATAGTATCCATTATGATAGTGGGTAGTATGTGTCATTCTATATAATTTTAATGAAAAAAGAATCTAAGAGGCATCACTTGATTTTAAGTAATACCCAGAAGGAATCTTGAATTAGTGATTCTGAACCTTTAGGAATTTTAGCTTTTAAAAGAAATTTTTAAGTTACATATTGACACAATATCTTTATTTTGTATATTTATTTTTATGTGGTGCTGAGGATCGAACCCAGGGTCTCTCAGTGTGAGGTGAGCGCTCTAACCATTGAGCCACAACCCCCAGCCCCAGGAATTTTAGCTTTGATTCATAAAGACAAACCAGAGTAATGTTGTATTTAGTGTTACAATGCATTTTATAGAGTAGATTACCTTGAGCATGAGGTCGGTTTTATGTCAATATTAGATATGAAAAGTATTACCAGATTGTTGGTTTATTGAAAACTCTTAATTATCAATCTTTATTATGGATATTGCACATTAACTTAATAAGAGAAGAAAGCCTAGAAAGTGAATTTTAGGGAAGCAACACATGGATCTCACATGCTTTTAATGTGACTACATTCTCTGCTGGTGGATCTGTAGCATTTTGTTCTCTACATATTGCTATTAAAAGCAGCAGACATTTTTGAGCATTTACTATATTCAAGCCCCAGAACTTTACATGAATAAATCCCTCTGTGGTTGTTAATACTGTTAATTCTGTTTTAGGGGTGAAGGGCCTTAAAGGTTGGAAGACTTGTCCAGAGTCACAGGTTCAAATATGGAGCAGACCTCTTAACTATATTTACTTACTCTGGTTGAAATATAAATTGTTTTACTAATGGCTTATGATGAATTTTAAAGAGACATGGTTAAAATTTCTGATAGCTATTCAGACCAGTGATTGCTATATCTTTTAAAATGTGTCCCTTTTTAGGAAATTAGCTATCATTGTATAGATTCTTATCCAAGGAGAACATTTATGATTATCATCAACAACTAGAGACATTGCATGAAACATGCTTCTCTTCGTTCCTGATGTACTGGAAGAAATGTTTGGAGGTGGGGGGGATATTGAAGTACTGAAGAACAAACCTAGGACCTTGTGCATGCCAGGCAAATGCTCTGCCACTGAACTAAATACCCAACCTGTGAAAGATGTTTTTAATTTTAAATTGTATCCCTAGTCTAGAAGATGTGTGATGTAATGTAGTAGCCATTTACTGAGTCTCCTGTGTATGTGTGGAAACAGTGTACTTTGGGATATGATAAGGAGAAAACATGAACTACTTAACTCCTCAAGAGAGTACTCATTCATTCTTGCAGACTTTTCTTGGCTCAAGCCTCGGATCATCAAAGATTAGATCATCATAAAGCATGCAGCATGGCTGTATAGGATGCTAATCAAGGGTTGACACGAAAACCTATTCTCCAAAACCTCCTTAGCTAATAGTAGCCAACATTTCTCCTTATTATTCCCACAGCTGGCTCTGTTTTAAAATTAATTCAGATTTTTGCACTTACGCGTCTTTCCCCTAGGTAAACCAGTGCTTTTTCTTTGCCAGATGAAAGCTGTTGGTTTGGTTCTTTGTCTTGGCCACAGTGAAGATCAAGGTCAAATTTTATTGCCCTACTAGGGTTTCCAAACTCTTCCTTGTGAGTTATCAAAAACCCTTTAGGATCTACTGAAATCTCTGAACTCACACACAATATTGCATTAATTTCAAGAGGTTGTTGGATTCTCTGAAACATATCCTTAACTCTTGGGGTTAAGAATCCCTGCTTTTGATCTTTTTGCATCCTATTTAACTACTCAGAATATATTAATATATTATTCTAAGTGTCCTTAACTCTAAGCAATAAGTTATGTGTATGTGATGCATATATTGTTTTCAGAAGTTTGGGGTGGTTTACAGTTGCCCTTCATGCATTTGGCATAGGTTATTTTATTTTATCTTATTAATTTTTTGAGATGGAGTTTCCCTATATTGCTTAGGCTGGTCCCAAACTCCTGGGCTCAAATGATCCTCCCACCTCAGCCTTCCAAAGTGCTGAGATTACAGATGTGCACCATTGAGCCTGAATTAATTTTGGGGGGTGGTGGTGCTGGGGATGGAACCAAGGGTCTTATGCATGCCAGGCAAATATTCTACCACTGAGCTACATCCCCATGGGAAATGTTTTTATTCATCACAAGATCTTTTTTGACCCTCATAACGTTGAATTAGGTGAGCTAATATAAATGATTAGATAGAGTTTTTGAAGTTAATGTGTTCTAAACACAATTGTGAATGTTATTCTGTAAAGTTCATGTTTACTATGACTCTTGTATCTATATCTTCCCTGTGGTTCTTTCTAAACTCTCTTGAAAGCTGTAAAAAGACTTTGCCTCTGGGGCTGCATTTAAAAATCTGAATCCTAAAGTAAAGGATGAGTCATTGGCTTCTGCCCATCAGGATTGTTCACAGGTGCTCCTTCATGCTGATTTCTCACAGGAGTTCCTAAGTTGGAGGCATTGAGTAACTAGATGCCTTTTTAACACTACCCCCTTTATTGTCAGACCTCCATGTAGAGAGGGAATATTTTTAGTTTGTGGGCTTTGCAGGGCCTCATTGGACTTTCCTTGAAGATTGCTTACTCTTTAATGTCCCCTTTAGAAAGTAGAAGGCGAGGTTCAGGAGCTGTCCTTTAATAGTGTTCTCAGAACATGAATTAGGAGCAAGGCCACACTCATGCTAAGGAAAGATGTTGAGGTTAGCTATGACTTTTACTTCTTTTTTCCTTCTCCCTTTGCAAAGATAATTTATAGTAGTACATTTTGTCTAAGAGAGACTTGAGTATCCAGCTGGTTAAATATATTTAAAGAAGGGGAGGGGATCTCTTCAAGCACATCTTGAAGAAGTCTATCATGTATTTGAGTGGGAACCTGAGAATGCTGTGGGCTTACAGGCAAAATTAATGAAGTAACTGTTAAAGAAATCAGATATAACTTTACATGAAGTTTTCAAGCTTAAAATATGCAAGAAATTATGTTAATAAGTCCTCCTTTAAACTCCACAAAGTGGGGATTGTTCCTTCTGTGCAATTTGAAACCACCACCATCTATGCCCTCTAATACAGATGGAATGAGTTTGACAGTGAAATGAGTGCTGTGTTTCTTGTCTCACCACTAGTTACAGCTGAGGCTCCTGGTGTGAGAGAGATCCTAGCCTCTTGATCTCAGCGTCCTTGGATGTTGGGAAAAAGTTGACCTTATTTATTCCTCTGTCTGGTCCTACTGTGCTAGGACCTACTGGGGCTGGAGAATCATGAAGTGCATCCTGGCAAGTATGGCAGACTCTTGGCATTCAGTTCCTGGAAGTTTCTCTCCTGGTGCTGCCCAGGCATGGCATCTTGTCTGAGGGTGTTTATACCAACTAAAGAACACTAGTTAAAAATCTTTTACCATTTTTATCCCCTGATCCTGCAGGGAGCCTAGTGATCTGCATGGTTACTACCAGTTGTCTTTGATAAGAGGTGTGCAAGGTGATGCTTGAATCTACCCCACATATAACAACTGAGGTATAGGCTAGGTGCCATTTTGAATCTCCCCAGGTTGTGGTGGTAGTCCTTTGTGTGGGAAGATTGGGAGAGGAACAGCCAATCCCAGGCCCTGGGAGCTCTATTTTCTGTCCACTTGTTAAGGATTATTATTGAACAATTTCTTATTGATCAATAGCTGTTTAGTGCCCCTACCCTTATCTTTGCTTCCTGAGCCTAGTTTTAGAATTTTGCAGAATAAAGTTAGGAGGTGATTTTAGCTGCCCTTTTTTCAACTGACACATTTGGCATGGTAGAGGAATGTGGCGCAAAACAGCTAGCTGTTCATTTAAGGTTTCTTTTCTGCCACAAGTGGTTTTTCAAGTTTCACATGTCAACAATGATGGGTCATCAAGGGAAACAAAAGAGAGAGACATTCACTTTTTACAGTATACACAATTTTAATAACAAAACTTTCCTGTACACTGTACTTTGTCCCCCCCCCCCAAGACTCCCTGTGTAATAATATGTTCTTCCCACCCCAACCCATCTGCCCAGATCCCACCCCCCAAAAAATGGCTCTTGAAGGTGATTGAACACAATGTATTTGGACTGTACTTTGTGTTTCCAGTCTCAGTATTGATAGGCTCACCAAACATTTTTTATATCAGACTATTATTTTTTGTATTTTAAATCAAGGAAGAAAAAGTTAGTTGAAGGAGCTGCAGAAATTTCCTAATGTTTGCAGTAGCAAAATAAAAACTTGAACAATGATTTTCTATGTTTTTGGACCTTATTCAAGTACTGTGAGTTTGTCCCAGGTTAGATAGGTAGAATAATTATCTATGGATGGCCTCGTCTTTTTTTTTTGTCTTTTTCTGACTCAAGCACTTTAACCAATAAGGTATGACAACTGCCCCAAAGCAGACATTTGAGATAGGTCTGTTACTGTATTGCTGTACTAAAAAATGATCGTGTAGATCAGCTGTTAAAAATATTCTTTAAAAATTTTTATGTTGATATCCACACTTGAGAGAGAGAGAGAGAGAGAGAGAGAGAGAAAGAGACAGAAAAATGGAATTTTTAGCCCCCCAAATATCTGTGTATAGGGAATATGTCATAAGAAAATAATATGCCTGTTTTGAATTTTAGGATTCAGAACTAGTGCTACATAGGACTCATTTTTATTAGGAAGATGGAGTCTAGCTCTTGGTGACTAGCATTAGAATAAGCAGATGGATTTTAATAATTAGTGGGAGTTGGGAAGTTCAGACAATTCCATTCATTGAATTGGTACAGAAATTAACTTAGGCACATTAAGAAATTACATGTGTTAGTACAGATTTTTGGCTTAAAAAATTAGTATCTTTGCTTTTTGATGCTGGCAGTAAGTGTTCTCAGAGTTATGTGGATTTGCAAATTTACCAGCCCACTCTTTTGAGAAAGGTGATTTAAATTGCTGGCAGGCTACAGAAATGAATAGAAATAATTGCAAACTAGTTCTTGGTTCCTAGGTAGATATGGTATTATAGTCTTCTTTGGCTTTCTTTTTTCTAGAAGAAAAGGGATTATTTTTTTAAGCTTTTTATTAATATTTTTCTATAACCTTGAAAATTGGGTGGGGGCCAGGAAAAAGGATGGGTGGATGGGTGGTGGTGAAGTGAATAAGACCCCACCACATTACAAAAGCCCTGGCATAGTGACCAGGATCTGCAGTGTTGTTGTGATACTCCTCCACCCTGGCCAGTTGGTGAAAAAAGCACAGTTGGCAGTCTCATCTTCAAACCTGTGCTGATAACTGAAATACAAGTTAAATGGAACCCTGCTTTCTCTGGGAAATTAAAAAGGGAAATTTGTGCTTTAAACGAGAAAGGAAAATTCTTGTTTGGCATTATTCTCTTTTCTCAGTGGGAATTACTCCAAAATGTAGAGGGTTTAAAAAAAAAAAGTTATTTTTCAACTGAAAAGTATGCTTTGGTGGTCCTTATAAAGCTGTTTCCCTGATTACTAAATGGCTTTTTCACATACATTAAGGATTTTGTCAACTGATGGTCCATTTTACTAACTATATTCTTTTAGGATTAATGTGGGAATTCCCAGCTAATATTTCTTATCCCTTTACTCATTTTGAATTAATTTTGGTTTTAATTTGAAATGGGAAATCACCTTCTGCTATTCTTCAGGGCTGATGAAATCTTGTGTATTCTGAACAAGCTATCAGTCATTTGACAAATGGCTATGGTCACCCTGATAAATGAGTTGGGAAATTTTAGCCCATGGAGTTCTCATTTGTAATAGGGGCTTCTAATCTAGCCCCTCCGTGGGGAAGTAGTGCACTGCACTCTGTGCCAGAAAATCAGCTTCTGTCTCTGCTTGAGCATGACAGTGTCTGGTTTAACAAGAGATGAAATGCTCACTCACTAAAGATAACTGAACTGGGCTGAGGCTTTGACAAACTAATCTACCCACCTTAAAAAATGTAGAGAGCACATTTTCATCATTATGTGTAATCTTGTCCACTTTTTATTGAGACATATTTTCTTTGAAATGTAAGTAATCTTATCAGTATTAGAGAAAAATTATGATTAAACCTTATGGGTGAAATTATAGAGTTAATATGTTTTAAATTCAATCTTGGGAAGAAAATATGCCTTGAGTGAAGGATATAATGTTAACATTTATGTTAAAAGATGTCTGTCTCTCTCTCTTGCCTGTAGTAGTGATTGCCTCTAAAGATTTATGCCTTTTTAACATACAGTAAAATGACAATTGTAAAAATGTTCACTTTTCTAAAATCAAATTAGTGTTTTAATTTCAGGGTTTTTTTTAACATAATGGAACCTTCTTTATGGAAAAATTCTGTGTGAATTGGTAACTTGCATCTATACCCCAAATATATCATAGTTTTATCATATAAATCATAATCGAAGAAATAGGATACTTGTGGTTGTTTTCTGCATGAATAAATGGGCATCATTATCATTTGTTATTATGGAATGTTCATATTTACACTGGAGAACCTCCCCCTCTTCTCTTTTCAGTGCAGGTCCAGGGGCCTTGCCCTGTTTGGTGCAGATTGTATATAATCATCACTCCTGGCTGCTTAGTTACTTCAGCTAACCTGAGAGTCAGGTTTCAAAATCTTTCTTTGCTCTTCATCCCTTCACTTCCATGCTGTCTTCTGGTTACTGCTGTGTGGCCGCATAGGCATTTTGGTGTCCTAGCCTAGATTCACTTCAGTAATACGTTGTTCTTGTTTCATAGAAGAGTGTCACTCCCTCCTGTGAATGTGTATCTTTATTAAAAGATCAAAATTGAGAATATACAGAAAATAGATTTTTTCATAGTTCATTTATAATGAGAATTAGTGTTATGCCTGTTGCTATTCAATTTTAATTTTGGCTCTTTGAGGTTTAAAAATTTAAAGATCAGGAAAAGGTAGAATAAAGAGATTTAAACCCCTTTGTCAAGGCATTTTTGATTGTGACAGGGTTGTGGGGTGGGGGGAGTTTTTTTCTGAACTGGAGGGAACATGTCAGGGTTATTAAATTGACTCAGTTTTTCTTTTTTCTCTGAAATAATTTTTTTTCACATAGATGTAAATATAGGATTTAGTATGTTAATTAGTAAATTGGTAATTTAATACTAGTTTAAAATAATAGTCTAAATGCCACAAAAATCAACATGTTCATTGTAAGTCAAACTAGATGATAAGAAGTCGGTGTAATTATTTAGTATTGATTTCATTGTAATGAGACCTTTTTACAATCCCTTGGATTCTTTATGTAAATATATCAAAGAGTCACTTAGCTTATTAGAGTTATATAAAGGGTGCTGATTTCATGATGTGGACTGTGATAATGTCTACTAACCCAGGCAGAAACTCTGGAAGAAAAGTGTTTAATATTTATCAGTCTTCAGTATACATGTAATTCTACTTCTTGTACTAGAAGTAGATTACAGATTTGAGTAAATACCAAATTATCATATAAGAGAACTTTGCTATCTCCTTTTAAGCAGCAAACCAGTTGTGATACATAGAATGAAGAACAGTCATCAAATAGGTATTGATCCATATCTGTTTCTGCTCAATACCTTCTTTTCAAATTGTTTTCAGTAGGAAAGAAAATAGCATATGGAGACCTTAGTGTAAATATTTACACACTAGTATATAATTACATGTGAAACGGTCTATTTTGAAGTAAGCATTTTTAGACTTTCCAACAGGAGTGCAAATTAATGTTATCATTGCTTCATTTAACACTTAAAATATGGTTTCATTTAAAAAATTAAAAATACTTCAACACTTCAAAAACTAAGTCTCCACTTGGTTTGGAAAATTAGGCTTAATGTCACCATTGGTAAAAATTAGATATGTATTTAGCCCCTACTATGTAAAATAGGTTACTTATCTGATATGATTTTTGATGACGGGTAGGTATTATACTTCACATTCTTTGTATGGCAGCTGCTGACACTTGCACTGTCCATAACCATTAATGATGATGAAGGGTCCTTCATGGGTGGGTTCATACTCATTATACGGTCCTTGGTCTGACATGTTTGACATATGGAGTCGTGTTTGGGATCGGAGCTGCCTATGGTTCTGAATCATTGAGCACTGCCTGATTCTTCTTAAAGTGGGAGGGCAGCACTTCCTAGAGATGAACACTATAAAAATAATAAAAAAGAAAGAAAACAATAAAGCCATTGTTCCTGTAATTACCCGCTGAGTAAAGATGGCATTGTCTGGTTCAGGAAAGTGTTCCTCTGTAGTAACTGCTATGCCTGCAGTAGTTGGAATTTCTTTGTCTCCCACATAGTAACTTGATGAGCTTATTCTTTTTGTATATTCAGTGGTTGGATCTCTATAAGTTGTAGCCATGGCAGTGACAGTGGTTGATAAGTTCCAGCAGAGCTGAAATCCATGGACTGCATCTAGAATATCCTCTCCTTGGGTGTGGTCAGGGCTGTGGCATAGGATGGAGTGCTCCCACCGACCTTGGAAACTGCCCAGCCAAGAGGCCAGAGCACATATTCGGGGACTGCATTCCCACAGATTGCCAGAGAGGCCAACAATTGTGAGGGATCTCAAGGAGCCTAAGATCTTGGAATCAAGACTGTTTAACTTGTTGTTATCCATGAGGAGTATTTTAAGATTAGGCATCGTTTCAAACACTGTGAAGTCAATGGCTTTGATTTCATTTCCAGTCAGATCTAGCTTTTCTAAAGTGCTCCAGGTCCACTCCATCCCACACGTCAAGTTGCTAATTTTGTTCCATTGTAAGAAGAGCGTGTGCAGACTGCTTAGCCGGAGGAAATGAGCAAAATTAATCTTCGTCAGCTGGTTGTGCTCTAGGTGAAGTTCTCTCAGTTTGATTAATCCTGCAAATCCATTTCGAGCCAAACTTCGCAAACGGTTTGTGCTCAGATCCAGAAACTCCAGACTACGACAGTCCCAGAACAGGCGTACTGGGATAGTCCGCAGGGAGTTGGAACGTAAATGCAAGGTCTGCAGCTTCCGAAGGCCATAGAAGAGCTCTGGGTGCAGAGATGACAGCTGATTAAAAGACAGGTCCAAATTTTGCAGGTTAATCAGTTGGGTAAAAGTTGTATTTGGCAAGTAAAATATTTTGTTGGAACTTAAGATTAATTCCTTAAGTTTATATAGTCCTTGGAAAGCATCTTCTTTTACTGTTGAGATTTGATTGTGATCTAAGTGGAGCCAGGTAAGTTGACTGAAGCTGGCAAATTGATCTCTTTCGAGCTCTGTGATGTGATTGTGCCTCAGGGACAGGCCCAGAGAGCCCTTGTCTGTGGCGTTTGGCACTGAGTGGAAGCCCTGAGAGTCGCAGTAGAATAGCAGCTTCTCGCAGCGGCATTTGGGTGGACACGCCATACCCAGGGCAGGCAGCATTTTTAAAACCATACTCATTGCATATATTGCTGCCAGCATAGGGGCCCCTAATGGCCACTTGAAATGTAAGCCTGCAGAATATAATTTAAGGAAAACAAGAAGATAGGATATTTTTTCAGCAGAACATATGGGCTATTTAAAAAAAAAACATAACATTATGGTGAAAGATTTCATTTATATAACTTATTTTTCATTTACTGCAGAAAAATTAACCATGTTGGTATGACTAGAACACAACTTAAACCATTTAAAAAGAAGATAAAGCATGTTCCTATCATTAGCTGCCTTTACCTAAACCTCAAAATCCAAAAACGTGACAGTGATTTCCCTCAAAATCCTAAAAGGTGAAATCAATGGCTTATTTAAACAGCGTGATTCCTTGTTGATTGTACAAGACATATAAATGCATGGACTTACCCATTCTTCTGAGTACATTGGAGGCTGCATTCAGTCGAGGTTGTCAGACTCAACGCAGTGAGTCTGTAAAAGGCTCTAATATGCAGGAGCCTTTGACCAGTTTCCTGTTTTCTGTGTCCCAGGCTTTCCTTGTAAAATTGAATCCACCAGGGTGAGTTGTTTTTTCCTTAGCATATACCTCTGGAAA
Source organism: Spermophilus citellus (assembly GCF_964194105.1). NCBI lineage: Eukaryota > Metazoa > Chordata > Mammalia > Rodentia > Sciuridae > Spermophilus > Spermophilus citellus. Next base: position 191,923,488 of record NC_138182.1, on the reverse strand, counting down.
GCATTGGTTTCATTTTCTGTGATGCTCTAATCTCCTAAAACAGTTTTGAATATGTTATTAATTTTATCCCCTCAATTTGCTGCTGGTCATCAAAGCTTCAGTCTCTCCTTTCCGCAGCCGTTAGTTCTCTCTGTCTTAACTTGTTGATGGCAGATGGGCGGCTTGTTGCAGAGAAGAGCTCCTGGAGCAGCATGAGTGCATTTACTGAAAAGCTTTTCCGAGAAACGGCACAAGAATGGATTTGCTTATGTGCTGCGACCACACAGAACTGTATATAGGCTGACGTCACCGGGTGACGTGTCTTTTGTTTGGGTTTTCCAGAAGCTTTACTGTTAAAAAGCACTGTGCTTTGTAACAGTATTGGGGTCGTCGTAAGACCCTTGATCACAATAAAGCAAGAGAAGAATTCCTGACTTTAAAACATGATATTCCTTCAGTGTAGGAAGCAGCAGTGAGGTTGTAATAAAGGCTGCATTCAAGAAGACCCAGACCCATCGGAACAGTGAGTCGGACTAGCAGAGTGATGATTTTTAATGCGTGTAAGAGCCAGTGTTAGACTGAGATTCTGCATAGAGATCGTTTAAATGGGCAGAAGCCTGCACAATTGATTTATAAAGTGCTGTTTTAATGCCAGCCTATGCAAGGTAGTGTTGCTGCTCTGGTAGTTTGAAATGCTGCTCAGTTGCCTTGTTATCATGCTTGGTTAAAATCTAAGCATGACTGTGATTTGCTTTAGGTATGTTGGTGAATTAAGTGGGCTTGACTTTTTTTTGGCTTTAAGAGCTTAACATCTTAAACCAAGAATAAAGGGTGTGTGTAGGGGCTTCCAAAAGAAAGCACTTTAAAAAAAAAAGAATTTCAGGGGAACTCTAAAAAGATTTCCCCTCTGTCCTGTTTTATAACAATGTTTGCTCACCATGCTGATGGAAAAATAATGCTGAGTTGATATTTGAATGCCCTAGTAGGAGAAAAGGGCAGGTGAATACCATTACTTTAACATACATGACCTAACTATTAACAGGGATGATTTGGACAAGTAATGCAATGTGGTGGGATTCTAACATGGTCCACTTTATTTACTTTAGCATCTCTCTTTCTCCTTAATTGAAAGCCTCATCTGGTGTTTAGATTGGGGGGTTGTGGGGCTGAAATAATAGAACATTTGCACACTAGCTCCTACTGACACACTTAAGAACTGACTTTGAGTCTCATACTATTGTTGGAATCTCTCTTGTAGGTACAAAAGGTCACTCATTCTTTGGAATAGAATTTTTGCTTTGGCTTGTTTTTGCTTGACCTAACTCTAGCTTCTCCTGTCAGCGTCATCACTTTTCAGACCTTGGATATGAATGTACAGCTCTAGATTTAGTGTATAAACATAAATGATGTTCCTAGCATGGGTCAGTGTCATATTTTCAGGACTGTTTAAGGTAAAACATTTTACACATCTTGCTTAATGATTTGACCTCCATACACCTATGCACTTATCCTTAGTGATTCTTGTCTCAGACTTGAGGGCAGAAATCTCAAAACTACTGGTGGTGTCTATGAAATAAGAACATCATTGTCCTATTGGATTCTTAAGGTTTCACTCCACTGGGCAAGTCTAAGAACTCATTGTCTAAAGGGCTAAAATTTTTGTGTTGGAGCATGGTACTGTAGTGAGGACTAGATGACTCTAAGGTCCTTTCCTTATTGCCTGTGTAAAGGGGCTACGGAAACTTAGCAATGCAGGGATGTACTTTGAGTTCTCCTAAAAGCAACCCCAAGATGGAGTTGGAATTACAAGAGTTTTACTGGGGGAAATGCCTGGGAAGTATAAAAGGAGAAAAAAGGCAACAGGAATACTGAGGACTGGTAAAGTCTTCTGTCTAATACATGTGAAGGGAGAAGGGAAAGACAAATTAGACAGTTTGTAGTGTAGTTCTTAGATAAGTCTCATTGACCAAACAAATCTCCAGGCCAGAGTTGCCCGTGGGATTCTGTTTAGTCTTAGGACTGAACCCACACTAGCACTGTGTTCCTTCATGTTGCTGATTTATGGAGAGAGGGAGAAAGGTCTTGTTTTGGACCCCAAGGATGCCACTTCCCCCACTGACCTTGATTTTTTTTTCCCCCTATAGTTTCTCCTTATAGGCTAGATGTTTGATGGGCTTGAGAAATTTTGTCGCTTGTTCATTTTCATATGGATAAGGTTTAATCAGATTCCTACAAGGTCTGTGACCCTAGGTTTCAGAAATACTGTTCTGCAGGAGCTTGCCCCAAAAGTTAACAAGGAGGGGAATCTCACATGGATGGTCTCTGGTAATCCTCTCCCCCCACCCACCCAACAAGAAGCCAGTCCTTGTGATGTTGTAATATCTTACTGAAGTCAGCCACTCTCTGATTAAAAACAAAACACAAAACAATACAGAAGCCAGATTAATAACTTCCCTTAAGTAACTACTTCCATGAAAGAAGTGTGTGAGTCAATTGGATTAGGACAGCCACAGTTGGGATTGAGTTGTATGTGAAAATTTAGGGGGGAAAACATTTCCTTCCCTTTGGATTCTTAGTTTTCATCTTTCTAATCTACATGACCTATCTTTTGTATACAAATAAATGGAAACTAATTAAATTGTATTATCTTAGTACTATTATAAAAGACTTGTGGGCCTGGACATTTGTCCAGTGAAGCAATGAAAAGTCTTAGTAATTATTATTGTTTTAATAAGAGAGATGGTCTCTACTATGTTGCCTAAAATGACCTCAAATTCAAGATCCTCCCTCTTCAACTTCCTGAGTAGCTGGAGCTATAAGGAAACATAATTGCTCCTGATCTCCATCAAATCATTTTTTGATGCCCCAGAAGAAGTGGGCAGTACTGATGCTATATCATAGGACCCAGGAGTACTCCAGCCTCTTTTCTTACCTGCTTGCTCTTTAGATTCAAAAGGCCAAGGCTGTGGACCTAAAAATAGTGTTTGCCTTAAAATTGGTAGAAGTGGTAGAGCACTTGCCCAGTATGTGTGAGGCACTGAATTCTATCCCCAGCACCTCATAAAAAAAACTAAATAAACAAAATAAAGGTATTTAAAAAATGGTGGAAAACACAGTTCCAATTGATGAAATTTTGTATCATATTTTGGTCTTTATCTTTCTTTAGTTGAAAGGGCTATACAGATGCCCTTGTTCTTTCTGAACTAAAATTTCTTGGTTTTCATTTTAGAACAGCTTTATTCTACATACAGATGCTTTTGACTTAATTAAAATGATAGTACAACTTTTGGAAGATACTATGTATCATCTCTTTCAATTCTTATTAGTTTAGATGCTCATGATTAAGGCAGAGGAGAAAATAAAATTTAACCAGTCTCTCCTCTCTGTAAAACGGTTTTAAGCAGATTTAGTGTGTTAAATTACAGCAGGGTTTAGGTGGCTGTGGTTGTCAGCATTCCTCCACATTAGAGTTTACTCTTAATATATATTGCTGATTAGAGAGAGTTATTCCCCTACTTGGAGAAATGTGTATACATATGTAACTACATAGCTATATCTATCTATAGATATATTTTCTTTTTGTCGGGGTGCGGGGGAGTGCCAGGGATTAAACCCAGGAGTGCTTAACCACTGAGCCACATTCTTCAGCCCTTTTTAGTTTTGATCTTGAGACAGGTCTCAATGAATTGCTTAGGGGCTCAGTCTCCCCAGCCACTGGGATTAAAGGTGTGTGCCACCATACCCAGCACATTTTCTGTTCTTTTGTGGTTGATAAGGAGCTTTATGTTTTATACCAAAAACGTCAAATGTTTCCTTAATTGTGCCCAATTCTAAAAGTTGCTAGTACCCTAGCACCAGACTGATATACAGAAGTGCCCTGGAGATAATTTAAAACTTTCTTGTTGACAGTCTTGATTGCTCCTTGGAAAATCTCTTCACATTTATCAAAAAGTGATAGCAGTTTTTAGGGTAGAGAGCCTAAACTTTGCAGGTCTGAATATTTCTTCTGCTGAGATCCTTTCTGGGGGTCTTAGTTGGAAAGCACATACTTGGACCTGTGTTGTATTGAGACTTGTATTATAATGAATAAGTGAGTTTTAAGTGTATTTTTGTTTTTGGAAGGAAGAAGGAATCTTTCCTTTTGAAAGTAAGTGTCCATATTACATTAGGCCTCTAGAATCCCAGTTTTTTGCCTGAATCATCCCTTTCCTTGTCCACTGTTGACATTTTAAAAGTTTTTTGTCCTCCTGTTAGTAAACCCAACAGAGAAAACTGTTGAAAAGGATGTTGTTTACTACACTAGTGGTGGTGAATGGTGTTCCATTTTTATCTTGTAAGTTACACAGTTTGAAACCCATCTTTCTAGTTTTGGGGGCAAGTGCATTTGGGCATTTGTTGCTCTTGCAGGATGTTAGGGTCAGGATCATGTAACGGCCTACTTCCATTGGGCTAGAGTTATTCTGTGCCCAGAGATAGATAATTCAGTATATCTTGGTGATATACCTAAGTTGGACATTAGGTGAGGGAAATCTTCCATAAGAGAAGATTAGGCAGGTGTTAAACCATGGCAATCTTTCATTTTTCTGCCATAGACATCAATAACAAAACAAATATAACAATCTTGAAATCTTGATTAGTATATATACACAGACTGAAATATATATGACCAGACCACTCTTCTTCTGCCAGTGGCTTTCTTATATTCATGTCTCCCCCTTCCTTTGTGTATAGCAAGCTTTGTTTTTTATTCTTAAAATACTAGCCCAACCTTGGGATTGCCCTTTCTGGAATCTCCATCTCTACATTTCAGAGTGGCTTTTGATTTAGTCAGGTTTTCTCCTCCCAGTATAGACTGCCATGGGCTACACAGAGCCATTTGAAATTGGGAGATGATATACCCATTCATACTTACTTGAAGAATCTCTCTTAATTTTAGTGGGCTCTCTGACCCAATTGGCTAAATTTAAAGGAACTGATTTGCATGTATATTGGCTAGATGGTAGCACTCTTGTTTGCTGAAGCTTGGAAACATCATTCTCTAAGAACCTTCTTAATAAGTTCTAGGGTGGAATGGCAGTAACATGTGCCAAGGCAATAAAAAAATTAAATATGTGATATTATCAATGCAAAAGAAATAAAAGGCAAATTTATATATAAAGTAAGGTTCTGTCAGTAAAACTTCTGGGCTACAGGGTATGTTTATTTAAAACTGATGGACATTGCTTTTCCAAAAAGTTTTAAAATCATTTTCTACATCCTGCCCTAGTCTGTAATTATGTACCAACCATCCCTGCCTGCCATTAACACCATTGTGGAAGCCATCACAATCTAAATATGTATACAAAGCTGATAGTGAAAAATATTCTTTTCTTCTTTAAAGAGGCTTAAAATTGGACATCATTTTGTATGGATATTGGCATTTTCTTTTTCACAGGTAATATGTTACATTTTTTTCATTCCAACTCTCTAGTCTCAGGACTAGTCATTTTCATATAGACTTCTGTGACTTTTATTTTTTTAATGAAGGAGATTAACTTTATCATGTTTTACAAATATTTCTTCTAGTCACTTGTCTTTTGAAGGGTTTTATGGTTTTTGCTAAGTGTAGCTCTGTCATCTGAGAAAAAATCCAAATTGTAATGCTCATTTCTTAGCTCTTATTGAGGTAAGAAAGAGAAGGGAAATAGAGTGATACGTAATGTTAGAATTCCTCACCTATTGTTTTAAACTTTTGGATGAAATAAATAGTATTAGGCATACTAGAAACTATTCTATTCTTTGTAATTGAGGGATAGGGTTCTCTTTAAAAGGGGTTTAAGGGACTGGGGGTTGGCTCAGTGGTAGAGTCATTGCCTGGCATGCGTGGGGCACTGGGTTCGGTCCTCAGCATCACATAAATATAAAATAAAGATATTTTGTCCACCTAAAACTGAAGGATGAGTATTAAAAACAAAGGGGAGGGGGATTTAAGAACATATGTCTACAAAACCATTGTATTGTAAGATTAAGGTACTGTTGAGCTTTGTATAGATTCTCTATAACTTCTTGTTGCATATTCAGCTTACCACAGAGCCCAGCAGCCATATGTGGACCAGGTGGAAGTAATGGTCAATTGCTTCTCATGTTATTCACATCAAACCATTTAGGTACATACCCAAAAAAGCAGGGAGTGTGGGCATTGGGAATTGAACTCAGGGATGATCAATCTCTGCTTCTATCCTCAATCCTTTTTATTTTATTTTTGAGACAGGGTCTCCCTGGCAGCTGAGGCTCACCTCAAACTCATGATCCTCCTGCTTCAGCCTCCTTAGCTGATGGGATTACATGGGTGCGCCATTGCTGCTGGAGCTGGATTGACTCTGTAAATAGGTGTTAGTCTCCTTTGGTTTAAAAATGTTTTTCCTCAAGATTCTCTTTAGTCCTCAGTCTTCTCTGAAGGCTTCTTGAGGCAATTATTAGCTTGATGCATCATTTCCTTTCTGAAGTTTTATACCCCTTTCTTTATTTGAAACCTTCTTCTGTATAGATGACAGCTTCAATGTTTCCCTTTTTTCTCATTATTTTGAGAGGAAAAGGCTTTAGGTGTCCATTTTGACTTGGGCCCTATAGAAGGCCAATTTAATTTAATTTTAATTTTCTGAAGACTGATGAAGGCATTATATATAATTAATTAGGCCTTCCTGTTATATTAATTTAGACTTTCCTGCCTCCTTTTAAATCATATTATGCCGCAGTCTGGCTGGGCACAAAACAACCGAGCCGCCACAAAGCCTTGTAGGTTCAAACAGCAACTCTTTATTCCCCAACTCTCACCGGCACTCTACACACACTTCCCTGGAACACACTCCCTCCACGCGCCAATTCTCCTGGAACCCAAAGTAGCAGGATTCGCCCTAATCCCAGCAGGAGCCGCCCTAATCCCGGGAGCAGGATCACCTTTCAACCATTCCCTCTGGCAAAAATGCCAGGCGTCATTCTGACTAAACTGTGGCTCTCAACAATATTAAGGTTAATAAAACCTTGAGTTTGACCCTCTTGTCCCACCCTTTCCAACCTTACTCTAGATTAAAAGGAGAACAGAAAGCAGTATTTGGAGTTTGAAAAGTCTTAATGTTTTTCCTAATGACAAAAAAACAGGAGACTGGTGATTTGCCACATTAAGTCATATGACTTTTAAACATGTCTGTAATGGGCTGCTTGTTTTTCTTTTCCTCCACAGCCAATGACAGACAAAGTCAACAGATAATTATGCCAGGGTGTGATTTTTGAGAAGGACTGTGAGAGGAAGTGCTAGATGCTTGTAGGAGCACTTTGAAGGGACACTTGAACTTAAGAGAATGGCTAGTGAAACATTTCAGAAGGATGAGATACCTTATCCAGGGGGGATAGATAGAAATTAGAAGAGGAGGAGGAGGGTATTCCAGGTAGTGAAAGGAAGCATGTCATGTGTCAGAACCAAAATGCATGTGGAAGATGGCAGAGTGACCATAATTATTAAAGTAATGGAAATGGGCAGGCTTTCCCAGAGAGAATGTATAGAAAAGAGAAGGTAAACTCTGGCAGAAGATTCCCGAAAAGATCATATAGATAATTAATTTCACAGCATTCCACACCTCTCTCCTCCAGAAACGTGGTGAGATGAGGTTTATTTTGTATAGTTTGAGTAGTTTCCTGAAGACTTACCTGGAAACCTTTGTCCCATCATTTAGAAACCAAAATATGCCTTGTGATGCCACCAGTGATCCCAGGAACATATTTTTTCTCCTTCTTGGCCATTCCATATTTCATCCCTTCCATGTGGCAAGGGTTGGAGTGGAGTCAAGCAGTTCTAATGTAACCTCCTCTGCATAATACTTATTACTCAGACCTGCTATTATGTTATCAGGAGCTCCTATCAGGCCTTGCATGATAAAGGATATCACTGAATTAGATGTACCCCAGATTATAAACTCTCTGAGAGAAGGGTTATTGTTAATCCTGTCCATTCCAAAGATGCGGAGCAGGTTCAGTATAGAGTATGGCTAAGAAAATAGTCTGTTTACACAGAAGGAACATGGAGTAGGATTTTGGAAGTCCTTTCACTATCTCAGTCAAAATTGTGTTGCTAAAGACTGCCTCATAATGTTTGCCTCTCCTCAGATTTACTTGCTGAAGAAAAGCTTTATGTTGACCTCAAACATGCCTTGTTTTTCTCTTGGCCCTTTTGCCACTGCCAAGAAGGGATACACATATCAAAATAAGTGAACCTGGGTGTTCTCTGTTCAGTGGAATGGAGTCCTCTCAACTAGGTGGGAACTGAGGATCAGTTATTTTAAAGATTCCTCACTACTTCCAATAATGTTTATACAAGTTGAGCATCCCCAATCTGGAAGACTCTGAAATCTGAAATATTTCTGGTTCAAAGCATTTCAGATAAGGGATGTTTAACTGTTATATTCTAGGTTTGCTTTTCTTAACATTATGTTTAAGTGACTTTATTTTTGCCCCAATTAAACTATTGCTAAAAATTCATAATGAGTTTAATTTCAGAAGTAAAATCATGTTTTACAGATCACTAAGCTTTCCACTTTGATCAAGCTTTGTGTTAAGGCTGTGAGCGTGTGTGTCTGTGTGTGTTTGTATGTGTAAGGGTCCGGCGAAGCGTCGGAGAAGGAGAGACCACACGAGACAAACTTCATGCAATTGCAAGGGGGATTTTATTAGGGGGATCCGTTCCAGCGCGCTGGGACTCTGAGCTCACTCAAGAAGGGAGAGCAGCCCAGAGCCCAGAGCAGAGGTCAAGCAGAGCTTAAGTACACTTTTTGGAGAGGGTGGGGGGCTTTACATACATCAGAACAAATCATCATGAGGCGCGGGGAAATTGAACAACAATTCTGATACATGATTAGTCCATTCATTGGCGGGAACAGTTTGGGCAGGGGTGATTGGTCACTGCTAAGTGGGGTACACATTCAAACTGATTGGTTCTGGGGCCTGGATGCCTACGTGCCATGCTACCTGGAGCCCTTAGCTATTAAACAACCAGGGAATCAATGGAGATATTTACTGAGCAGCTCCTGCATTGTCCTAACAACTTACAGGTTCCGGGGATAGCAGAGGAATTGTAACAATAGGCTTTTACCTTTTAGCCCAGACCTTGCAATCTAGAAGCTTTACAATGCCCTAGTCTTTTACACTTTAACTCAGACTTTTGCAGCTTAGAATCAGCTTAGAAATTTTACCCTTACATATGTACATATAATCATTCCTCCTGCCTTTTTCAATACAAGAGGTTGAACTTGGGGGGCCCTTACATGTTAGGCAAGCACTGTACCATTGGAATCCTAGACCTGCTATTTGAACTATACTTTTTTAAAAAAAGTAATTAAAAGTGGTCTATCTAATGTAACCTCAAAAGTTTAGTAAATAACTGCTTCTGATCTGCCGTGTCTTGATTAATAAGGCATAAACTTCTATTTCTCACAGTAATAAGAAAGACAAATTGATTTTGGGAGCAGTTTGGCAAATGTCAGAATTAACAGATTCATGGAATGGATTGCATTGTATCTAAATGAATTTTCCTATGTGACTACAATTCCTTCAAAAGTCAACTCATGGGGGGCTGGGGTTGTGGCCCAGTGGTGGAGCACTCGCTTAGCACACACAAGGTCCTGGGTTCTATCCTTAGCACCACATAAAAACAAATAAATAAAATAAAGGTATTTTGTCCAAGTACAACTAAAAAATAAATATTAAAAAAATCATTTCATGGATTTGGTTTTATATAATTTTCACAATAAATCCTTTTACCCAAATTGAGGGAAAATCTGGGCATTCTAGGTGGCAGGAGATTGGGCTCTTATATCATCAGTGAGCCCAACTTTTGGGTTTCAAATTCCAAATAGTTTCAGAGTAGATGATTAGAGATACCCAACAAAATAGACAATGAACAATGACAGACTTTACTGAGTTTATTTAGAGAAATTTTCTTGAAGTAAATGTTTGAGTGTCTAAGGAATGTGCTGAGACTTTCCAGATTGAAGCATTGATGATGAGTTTGATTTTGATTCAATTTTAGACATCTTTTGTCTTAGATCCTGGCATTTCGACTTTGAGATTGTCAGTGACTTTTTAGTTTTGAGTTCTCTTTTGACTGATGGCCTTGAATAAATTAAAACATTTCTGCAGGTAGCAATCCTCCAACCTGAATCAGTTTTTGTTGATATTAGAAGATTACCAACTAAAGTAATATTAACAGACTACTTAATTTTATTGGCAGTACAGGAATGTTGGTGGAAAGGGTAAGGAATGAGACCCTGGCCAGGGTCTTCATAGTGACCATCTCAATTTTTCACTTAAATTTCAACTCTTAATATTTGTAAGTTCCTTCTTATGTCCTTTCTCTTCTTTGCTAAATAACCTGTAGTCCTCAATATTCTTTCTCTCTTTTCTTTAGTAGTGTGTAGAAATGAAGTCAGAGAGATTAGTGGCATTGTCCCTCACTTAACAGAAGATGTAAATAACAAATCATGTAAAACATACAACCAGATCTCATCCTTACCCAGTTATCTGGTGTGCTGGCTTATATATTGATAGTGTACTCATACCAGAATGTTTCAAGGGCACCCAAAGGGTTAAATTCATTAGTCCATTTATATCTCTCCGGTGGTGATGATGATGATGATGATGATGATGAAGAAGAAGAAGAAGAAGAAGAAGAAGAAGAAGAAGAAGAAGAAGAAGAAGAAGAAGAAGAAGAAAAAGAAGACGACGATGATGATGATTTTATTTTTGGCCATACTTGGTACCTACCACTTAGCTAGCTGTATCCCCAGCCCTTTTTATTTTATTTTTGGGACAGGGTCTTAAACTTGCTGAGGCTACCCTTGAACTTGTAATCCTCCTGCCTCAGCTCCCCAGATTGCTGGAATTGCAGGTGTGCACCACTGTGTCCTGCTTCCCCTGTGTTTACTAACATGTTTTTCAGAAACAACTACATATGTTTTGGGATAGGGGAGGGGACTTCTAATGTACTTCCTAGTTTAATGTAGCTTTTGTCTTACTAGGTATTTCTAAGGACACAGTTAGCACCACCTGGGATAAAAACTTTGTCCTCTTTCTTTCATCTAGCAGCTATTTTGTTTCTATTCAGAATATTACCCAGGCAAATCTCAACTCATCACCACCCTTTCCCACCTCTATAGAAGTACTGATTTATATACCTTTCCAAGAGTGGCTAATATCTTCTTTTCTGTACACTATAATTGCATTAAGCTTAGCCTAGAAGTTCCTAAAAAAAAAAAAAAAAAAGACAATTTCACAAAGCATTCTGATTTGAACTGTATAATATACATTGTTAACTCTGATTATGGTACATCTTAGTTTTAAAACATTGTTTTGTATTGGTGTTAGTGTCAGGGACCATCTTTGATCTCTGACTTTCTTTAAAAATCTCATAGTTCATCAACATATAACTTATTCTACTTGTGGTTCAAGGGCAGCTTGTTTATTAATGAACTTGGTGTATCCTGAATCTTGAGTTAACACAAAAATGTACTTTTAAACAAATGGCTTTGTCTCTTGGCTCCTCTTATTTTGGTAAAATCCTTTCAATTCCAATCTCAGATAATATGGAAACCAAGAGTTGTTAAGTTTTTATGAAGAAAACCATATAGGATACTTACCATATTTTATAACTTTGGTCTAAAAAAGGTATACTAAACCAGGCTGGGTGGTACATGCCTATATTCCCAGCGAAAGGGGAAGCTGAGGCAGGAGGATCACAAGTTTGTTGCCAGCCTAGGCAATTTAACAAGAGCCTGTCTCAAAATCAAAATAAAGGGGATAGGGATAGGGCTGGGTTGTAGCTTAGTGGTAGACTGCTTGCCTAGCACGTGTGAGGCACTGGGTTTGATCCTCAACACCACATTAAATAAATACATACATACATACATACATACATACATACATACATAAATAAATAATAAATGTATTGTGTCAGTCTACAACTGAAAACAATTAAAAAAAAAGTGATGGGGATATAGCTCAGTGGTAGAACACCCCTGGATTAAATCCCTTGTATTGCATGTATGCCTAAATATATAAATAAATTTTAAAAATTAAAAAGTTGTATTTTTTTCAATGTTTATAGAGCACTAAATATTATTTACTAAGGTTCCCTGTGAATCTGAAATGTTTATCTCTTACATATTTTGTAGGCTGGACGTAAAGAAAGAAGTGATGCACTCAATTCTGCAATCGATAAAATGACCAAGAAGACCAGGGACTTGCGTAGACAGGTAAGCTGGAAGAAAGTACTGATTGCTTTTCTAAGTTCTTGATTTTGTAGCTTTAATTAAAATTCTAACAAATACTGGATTAAATAATGAATAAAAAACTTTATGTGCAGCAGATTAAACTCCGGGCCTTACACATGCCAGACAAGCGCTTTACCACTGAGTTATATTCCCAGCTCCTTTTATTTTTTTATTTTGAGGCAGTATCTTGCTAAGTTGCTGATGCTGGCCTCGAATTTGGGATCCTCCTGCCTCGGCCTCCTCAGTAGCTGGGATTACATGTGTGCCACGGTTCCAGGCTTGGGTTATGGTTTTATTGGGGGGAAAAGGATGGATTTTTCACAGAAAAGTGACTATCTCTGTAGTTTTGCTGATAAAGTCCATAATGGCTAATAAAATCTCATAGGGATTTTATTAGCATTGGGGTGGACTGAATAAGTTAAGTCTAGCATGAAAATGGGGACATATGAAAATACCCTGGAAGGATCTCTTACATAATTACAGTAGAGACAAAAATTCTAGTTACTCATTTGACTTGCCCCATTCTGATCACATACTTGCAGTTCCCTTAGATCTTTGGTAGAGATATGTTTCTAGTTCAAGTATGATAGGTATAGAGGTATTTGGCGTGCTGAGATTTCCATCTGAAAATCAGATTGAGTTTTAATTTTTAAAGAAGTTAGGATTGAATTTATACAAGAAAGTATTAAGACATAAGAAATTATAATTAATTCAGACAATTTCTAAAAAACTAGTAGAGAGACATTTTATTGCTTGTGTCTGATTTAAAGTAAAATTAAAGACAGAACTATCCCTGATTCAATTTCCTTTTGGTGAACAGTATCAGGAATGTTTGTAAAGATGGCGTCTGGTTTGTAGCTCAATGGTGGAGTATGTGTTTAGCATACATTATACTCAATTTTGATCTCCCAACTCCACCGCCACCCCCCAAATTTTATAAAGATATCCTTTAAGTTTTAAAGTGCCTAGTGTGTTAGCACTTTTAGATAAACCAGAAAGTGCTTTTTTTCTCTTCATTTCATTTAGTTAGTTAAGCTAATTATATATATTCAAGGCTGAGTGCTACTTCACCCAGAGCGGCTTTCTGTTCCGCTTTGTATTATTCCTGTAAGATGTAAGCCTTAGTTTTGTAATTCCTAAGAAAAAAGAATGTTGTCTTGAAAACTGAGATTCTATCTGAAGTGTTGTGAGTATAATGGAAACCACTGTCTCCATGATTCTATGTTTCCTGTGTTGCAGGTTATGGCAATTGCATTACTGGTTGCACTCATATATTGCACTCATATGAGTGCAACCAATCTATCATATGCTTCTATTAGATTTAAAAGTACTAAAGAAAAAAACATGATCTAGCTACTTGGTGGAAATAAAATCAAATTTATACAATTTAATTATTAGCTCCGCAAAGCTGTCATGGACCACGTTTCAGATTCTTTCCTGGAAACCAACGTTCCACTTTTAGTATTGATTGAAGCTGCAAAGAATGGAAATGAGAAAGAAGTTAAGGAGTATGCCCAAGTTTTTCGTGAACATGCCAACAAATTGATTGAGGTAAGTACATTAACAGTTTCATTAACTGTTAAGTAACTTGGTGAAGTGTGGCAAGTCTAATTCACATGCTTTAATCAGCTAAATAATGTTAAGGGTTCACCCAATATACAACATGTATAAAATGAGAATCTTATTGTTACTGAATATCCCAAGCCACCATTTTGGTCAGTTTTACACTAATTATATAGACAGACTCCATCTTAGAAACTTCACATCATAACAATGTTAATATGAGTAAAGATTATCATGGCACTGTTTTAAAAGCAGTGTAGAAAATGGTTGTAGCTAAGAGCTGGAGCTCTCAGGGAGTCACATTGTCTGGCCTTGTCTCCTGGCAGGTTACCTAAGCCCTCTCAATTTCTATTTCTTGTCTGTTAGATGAGGATACTAATGATACCTACCTTGGGATTATTTTAAGGAACAAAAGATGATGTATGTCAGGTGCTTACTAGTTTTATGTCAGAGTCATAGACTCAGACCCATCTTATTACTTTAAAAATGAAGAAAATTATTCTGAATTTTAAAATTTCTCAATCAGTAAGAATGGGGTGAGGATGAATACTCTGAACCTATAGAAATCATGATATGATGAATCAATTCCCAATCAAATATTAAGCTTTTTATAGAAAATATTTCTAAATTTTTATCAACAAGAGTAGGTGGACTTGCTCTCTATGTAATATGGAATTATCTATTTTATTAAAAATTTTAAAAATGACAGCATATTTAAAAAATTTTAAATTAAAAGTGAAGAAAATGAGCCCTGACATGATGCTAATTAGATATATTTACAGAGTAGAAATCTGTATAGCAGTGGTTGGTTTGTTTGTAGGGTCATAAGAATAAAAAGTGAATTGTCATTAAATTTCCAGGTAAGTTAAGCTAACTGAATTTGTTATTATTTAATTTATTCATTATTGCTATATTTGTGAAATGTGACACACAGTAAACATATACTCAAGTTGTTTAATTTTATAAATTAATGCAAAACACTTAAAATTTGATGAAGATATTATGTAAACCATTTGGTAAGTTGGTCATGACCTAAGAACAGAAAATGGCCTTCATGTAAAATGTGTGTCTTGTGCATTTGAATTTATGGTAACATTAGCCCAGGTTAATACCATAAAAATATTCCAAGGAAAACATCAGTAATCACATTAAATGCATTACTAATTTTAAATCTAGTTTTTTTGAACATTAATTGTTATTCTGACTTGAATTGATTATGTACAGAATATATAGGTAAGTCTACTGCTATTTAAGTTAATTATTTTGGCATCTGCAACTAAAATTGGAGACTTTCATTTGTGTCTCCATTAAACATAATCTTGTTCGTAATGGTCATATGATAACACAGATGTAATTTCCAAATGTACAAAGATTGTGTCGGGAAGGCAATCTCTTATAAGTAGCTTGTATTAGGGTTTGTCTGAGTGATAGCAATCAAGGACACTGCCACCCTTAACAAGCTCAGTGTGGCAGCTAAAGAGAGGGCAGCTGTTGTTTTTGCTTGAGTTGGAGGGCCCTTTATTTTGGCCAACTGTATTATCTTCAGCCTCTATCCAGCGTTAACAGAAGTAACACTTTCTGAAGATGGACTATAAACCAATACTCTGTACTTTCCACAACAGCATTTTTCAGGTAAGTGAATAGAAGCTTAAAGACTTTAAGTGCTTGCCTAAGTTTAGTCAAATTGTATCCCTGCAACAATGAGAATCTTAGTGATAGCCTAATACTCACTGAGAAGCTCAGGGGTGGGGTGGAATTGGTAATATTGAAGACCTTGCTTCAGAAGTTTTCCCAAGCTTGTGATTTTTATTTCATTCTGAACATCACTAAGTGCTCCTTTAGAGATTAGAATGTGGTATTCCCACTACAGCTCAGTTCTAACCCTTTTCTAACCTCTTTCCCTTCTCTGTGTCCTCAATCCCCATACCCGCCCCCTTCTTATCTATGTATTAAATGACATGTGGCCTTTCGATGCCTGAGGCATAACCATAGGCTTTGTAATACCATTCTACAAACAGTTAAATTACATTTATAATAATAGAGATAGTAAGATACATAATTGCATATGTCTATGAAAAGGAAATGAATTTTCAAAGTGTTTTAGAAGCTTTAAATTCCTGACTCAAGGCAGAGCTTTATTCTTCAATGACAAGGCTTCTTTACCCTTTACTACTTTTGCGTTATAATGAAGTATATTGAACTAGTCAAAGATTTGTTTTGGCAAAATTAAAATACCTCCTTGTGAGCGGTTTGTTAATTTTTTTTTTTTTTTACTTCTTTTTAGTCATTCCCTCCTAATTGGAGTAGATGTCTACAGGCCAATTTTGGTTTGACAGCCATTTTCTTTGGGGCTAAGGGAAATAAAAAGCTGAGCTGAGCTGAGCTCATCTATGGGGATAAGGCCCTGGCAGGAAAGGAGAAGCTCAGATTTTGCAGCCTCCCTGCAGAATACTACCAGATATATTTGGGAGAAGTGGATCTCCTAAAATACTATAGTACAGTTCTGATACTAACCATCAGGAATTAGTGAAGTCCCACAGATTAATGCCATGGTCCCCAGCAAGATTGCCCATATCTCAAATGCTAGCTGCCAGTTTGGGGTACCCAGGCCACTTCTACTCTGATCAACTGGCTACAAATCTAGGGGTTTCCCATGATCCATCGCAGGTTTGATAATTCATTAGAACATTTCATGTAACATTTTGTTTAAAAGGACGTATATCAGAACCGGCCAAATGAAGAGAGGCACAGTGGGCATCTGGGAAGGCATAGGTGCAAAGATGTACCCCTTTGCAGTGGAATCAAGGCACATCACCCTCCTGTCACATCCATGTATACACCAACCAAGTAACTTCTCTGTTTGTGTCCAGAGTTTTAGTGAGGTTTCATTGTAGTTATGATTAATTGAATATATGATTTAATGGAGCTTATTTCCAGTTCCCCTCTCCTCCAATAAGGAACTGACCTTAGAGCCCCAATTGTCTAATCAGATGGTTGTCCCCCTCACCTAAATCACCTTATTAACATAAATTATTAGGGCCAGCTGTGAATAATCAAGAGATCTTATCACTACTGAAATTTCAATAATTTATACATTCCTTCCCAGAAATCTAGCACACGAAACAAATTATATAATATTCAACACCTCCTATGAAGGTATGTGGTTTTCAGGTAGCTTGACTTCACAGCCAGCCTACCTTGCTACCAAACCATAAGCACAACATGGAAGCAGTAAGAGAGGGCAGGTTTGTTTCCTGCACCTTAGGTAGACCCTTTTTATGGCTTTTACCCAGTCATGTACTACTTCTCTTACCTTGTAACTATTTGCTTTATTTGAGTTTTGTTTTTCCCTTTAGTTTCTGCCCTTTAGCAGTCAGGCTTTCTCTTTTCTCCAGGAAATCAAATTCATCTCTTCATACCAGGGTGAGTGGTTCTTCCTCATGAAATTAAAGATTCTCACTGTGTGGATCCCTTTCTGCAGCATTTTTTATCATCATGTAATCTTTCTTTGACTCCTTCAGTTGTGAGAAACTCACTTCCTCCAGAGGTAGTATATTCTAATAGTATAGTCTCTGGTGATTAGGAGCAGAGGGCCAGTCTCCTCTTAAACCTTCTCACCCATCTTGCTGCTCCACATGTGTGAGTTGAGAGTTACTTTGAGTATACAGTATATATCTATATATTTCTAATATGTGGTATGGAAAAAGAATATAAAATAACTTATTGGTAATTTTTGATAACTGTGTACATGTTGAAATAATATTTTGGGGTTAATAAAACATCATTAATTTTGTCTTTTAGTTTTTTTGGTGTGGCTACTAAATAATCGACAAGTCCTCATGTAGTTCACAGTATATTTCTGTTGGACAAATTACTAGTCTACATGATTTACTCAGGCCCTCCAGAGGTTCTCTTCATCACAGTTCTTCCCTGGCTGCCCTCCATTCAAGTGCCAGCCCTCACTGAACACCTCCTTCAGTGATAGCAAATGGAGGTCTTGGCTATAGCTCTACCTCTGTCATTCCAGAGGTAGACCGTGTATCCCAGGATGGCTTGGCCTTTGGGCAGCATATGCACTCTGTGATGCCTCTGAGCTCATTGTCAGTCAGAGCTTCTGGGTTTTTCCTGTGGAGGTGATACTGCACATTGCCATCTTGTCCATTCCTGTCAGTATGGTGTGTGTTAGTGTACAACTATATGTGTTGTTTTGACACTCATTGTATATAAATTTACATCCAATTTAGTGTTTTATCAGGATTTCTGTTGCCATGTTCTTCATATTATTGGCTACCTCTTTTGAAATATGTCATTTTTTATCTTTATTATAGGAAGATGAGTACGTCTTTTCTACTTTTATCTAATCTGATATTTAAAAAAATATGTTGACTTAAGACAAAGCACAAGATAATAACCTTTCTGCTTGCCACTGAAAATCATTCTCTTGATTGGAACAGTTAGCCCTTTAGCCAATTAAGACTTCCTTTAATTTTTATTTATTCACTTTATTTTTTGTGGGGATTGAACCCAGGGGTACTCTACCACTGAGCTCTATCCCTAGCCGTCCCCCCCCCCCTTAAATTTTTATTTTAAGTTGTAAATGGACACAATACCTTTATTTTGTTTATTTTAATGTGGGGCTGAGAATCGAATCCATTGCCTTACGTGTGCTAGGTAAGTGCTATACCCTTGAGCCACAACCCCAGCCCCTCCCTAGCTCCCCTTTTTAAAAATTATTATTTTTTTAAGTTGTAGATGGACACAATCCCCCGCCCTTCTCCTTCCCCACCCCTTCTCTCTGTCTTTTGTGCTGAGGATTGAACCCAGTGCAGGTGAGTGCTCTTCTACTGAGCTACAACCCCAGTTGTCCTCCCCAGCCCCCACCCCTGCCAGCCCTTTTATTTTTAATTTTGATCCGGATCTCAAAAGTTGCCACATGTGGCCTTACACTTGAAAATTTGGAGTCCTCCTGCTTCAGCCTCTTGAGTAACTTGGATTAGAGGCTTGCATCTTCATGCCAGGCTAAGGATTCTTTTATTTTATCTTGCTAAGTCATCTAGATAGAACATGTTCATACCATACCCCTCATATCTTTTTAATGTCTACCTTGTTTACCTCCATATGAGGTGACAATAGGAATAGTCTGTTCTAGCAGCTTCTTTGTGGACACTAGCTGCCTTCCACTTCCCAGCGCAAGTTCTATTAAAATACTATTCAGTAATTTAATATCATTAAAACCTAGAAATGGGAAGCACATTTGCAAGGTTGATAGAGACCATCTGCCTTGCAAAGTGACTGTCCAGGTAGTTGAGAGTTACTTGTCCATGTTGGCTCAAGTGTGTTGATTTTGACCTTTTTATGTTTAATAACATTGATGTACTTCAAAAAACATTATATAGACTTGTAATTAAACTTTAAAAAAAATAATGATTTCTCTATGAATACTTGGGTGCTGCTGTGTATATCATTCAGGTAGCTGCTTCTGGAGTTAGATGACCTCTCACATCTAATCCCTGAGGTGTATGGTCTTGTGTATTTGGTGTTAGAAAATAAGTTTTTCAACACTGATAACCAGGTTCCTTTCCAGAATCATGTGGGGATGCCATGTGATCACTGCATTGGAGATCTAGAGCCACATAAAAATCTCAATGGTCAAGGTGCGCCTAGGGTTGTCTGTGACAACACTGCTTACTCATTTTTCCCAACTTATTTATTAGAGAAATAAGAAGAGTCTCTGAAAGTAATAGTGTCTGAGGGAGAAAGATAAAAGTGCCAATTTAGATTAGGTTCGGTTTTAGCAAACTGCCATTTTGAAATATAGCGGGGCGGGAGGGGGCGGGGGGGCTATGAAAATGTGATCACAAGTTCATTTTAGCAAATTTATAAAAATTTTAAAAACACAAGAAAATAACATTGTGGTGTAGATTCATATACAGTAATGTATGTGAATGGTTTTTTAAAAAAACATTCACAAAATTGATGCAGGGGATTATTTATTGCATTAGATGATATCATAACATGTTATGATGTAATTTGTTTCCCCCCACTTATCATATCATGGCCATTTTACCATGTCACAATGTATGTGGTACAATGTGTATTATTAGACCATTTATTTAACATATATTCTCCTTTTATCTAATCTGATCTTTAAGCATTTAGGTTATTTAGGTTGTTCTTATTACTGATATATATATATATATAATATGTTTTATATATGTATATGTTTTATATATATGGATATAAAATGCTTTGATAAAACATCTTGTATTTTTCTTATGCCAGTGTTCCACCTAGTTTTCCAAGCTAAAAATCTAGTACTTATCCTTGTTTTTTGTTTTTTTAAACCCCATTATTTTCCATATCTAATCAATAAGTCCCCATATCATTCACTTCCTTAGTCCAAGCCGTCATTTTTTACTGTATATTTGCAGCAGCCTCCTGAATTTTGATTTGTTTGCTTGCACTCTTATTCCTCTCTAGCCTCTTCTTTGCAAAGGAATGAATATGATCTCTTTAAACTAGTTCATATCATTCCTTTGCTTCATGACCACCATTGGCTTCCAGGCATACTTGCAATAAAATCCTGAAGTCCAGGTTGTTAGCCATGGCCCAGAAAGTACCTTGTCTGCTTTTCCAGCTGCACTTAGTCCTGAATTTTCTTGCTGGTTGGTCCCTTCCATGTTCAACTACTTCTTCCTTTTTGATTGTGTCTTAACTATGTCATCTAGCCAGACGTTACTGCCATAGAGAGGTTGTTACTACCATAGAGAGGTTTTCTTGGATTCCCTCTGTCTCATCCTCCGGCAGTCATTTTTTTCATCTCATCACCTGTTTTTTGTTCTTCATAGCTCTTATGAGCTGAGATTTTTTGGATTTACTTACTTTTCTTTCTTGTCTGGACCCATCTATTCCAATAGAACATACATTCAATGACAACATAGACCTAGAAGAATTCCTAGAACATAGCAGGTATCCAACAACTATTGAATGAACCTCCTATTTCTGAAAGTTACCAGTCACCCAGTTGTTTGTTATTCAGATTTCTTTCTGAGCCACCATGCCCAAATACTCTGATTCAGTGGAAATGCACAGTTGTGCATTACAACAGAATAGCAAGTGTTAGTGAGCTTTGTCTTGTTCATAGATATTGGTAATGTTTATACAAAAAGACATCATAATGTATCCTCCTTATAATGGGGAAGAATTTTGATCTTCTGGGATGTGGAGATGAAGAGAAAAACTGGGAGATTGGGAGTTGTTTGGGTGTGTGTGTGTGTGTGTGTTTTCCAGTACTGGGATTGAACCCAGGTTCTCTGTACAACTGCACTATATCTCTATACCACCCCACCCCTTTCTTCATAATTTTTTTTGGCATGATCTTCCTAAATTGCTGAGGCTGGCCTTAAACTTGTGATTTCCCTGCCTCAGCATCCTGTCTCTTGAGATCACGTGTTACACCACATACTTGGCAAGGAGAGTTTTATTTTGTTTTTTAAAATTAAATGACATAGGTGCTGGGGATGTGGCTCAAGCGGTAGCGCGCTTGCCTGGCAGGCGTGTGGCCTAGGTTCGATCCTCAGCACCACATACAAACAAAGATGTTGTGTCCGCCGAAAACTAAAAAAAATAAATATTAAAATTCTCTCTCTCTCTCTCTCTCTCTCTCTCTCTCTCTCTCTCTCTCTCTCTCTCTCTCTCTCTCCCCCTCTCCCCTCACTCTCTCTTAAAAAAAAAAAGAATATTTAAAAAAAAAGATTAAATGACATAGATTTGAGCAGTATTATTTTATTTACCTAAAAAAAAAGCTTTAAAAAACATAAGCAAACTTTCTTTATTAGAAAGAGAAAAAAATGTTAATAAGATTCTTATAATGAATATTATGGAGTTCCTAATATGTCCAGGTGACTATTGTGGATACCAGGGATATAGTAGTTTGTAAAAGAAAAATCCCTACTGACATGAAGACTGTCTTTTACCAAGGAAGGAGAGAGAATCATAATAAATGTGAATTTTGTGTGGTGTATATATTTTGTATAATGTAGTGTTAATTTTGCTGAAGGGAGATAAAAAAATTTGTTATCCATTTTATCAGTGTTTAAAATGGAAGTTGAGTGCCAAAGCTGTTTTTTTCATTAGCCTTTTAATTCATTCCCAAAATAAATTTAGAGCTAATATTTTGCCTCTTGCTAACTTAGTTTTTAGAAGTCTTATATATTACTTTAATAGACTAATTTCCCCTTGGATCAAATGAAATAGAATACAGAGTTTATGCTTTAATTTGGGGTGTCATAATGTTTCTTCAAATGGTATGAATAGTTCCTGAGTAGTATTAGAAAATAACACCATCTTAAAGTAGAAACCTCTTATGGTGCCCTATGTTGTATATCATATTATGGAAATACAGGTTGGTTTCAAGAATGAAAACCACAGGCCAACGATTGAGGTTTTATCAACAGAAGCAACTTTCCTTCTGTGTACACACAGTATCAGTAACTATGTGGCCATGGCTGCCTATTGGATCCTTCTTATAATGACTTTTGTGATTTTCCTTGAAAGTGAATATCAAAATATTTGCCATGAGATTTTTCTTAACTGTTATTTTCTGAGGATCTGAATGAGACTTCTGATTTTCTTACAGTAATCTATGAAACTGGGTAATTCTCTGCATGGTTTTGAAGCCCCCTTTTCATATGTGAAGTGTGTATAGATTTTGTATGTCCCAAGGGTCATTGAATGAGGGGAGCAGGAGCTGAGGGGCAGTGTTAGTGAACTGGGTGATTTTACCATTTTCTTTTGTTCCGGAGTATAGCACTGAAGGCTTTTTTTCTTAATTGTTTGGTTGCACTTCTTTCTCTCATATGAAGTTAATTGTTTCTTTAAGTTGCTCTTCAATTTAAAGTGCATTGATGTTAAAAATTAATTTGCTGTCAGAAATATTAACCTTTTTGTCAATAATGCAACAACCATATGTCCTTTTAATTGCTTTGTTTCTTGCCCACCTCCTTTGGCAGTGAGCAGCTTAATAGCTAAAGAGTAATCAGTTTCCCTTTTAATTTTGTTCTCTTCTGAGTCTTATCAATTTTATAAATTAAGAATGAATAGGAAAAATGCCATTCATAAAGTCATGCCTATAAAAACTATATATCATTTAGTATCCCTTTCCCTTCCGATTCAGATACTATATTAAAATGTGCCTCTTATTATACTGAATTTGCTACAATAAGATTGTATCTCATTCATAGCCTTATGAATTGAAAACTAAAAAGTGAATGTAACTGGTGTGCTTTTGAGTTGTACTGTCATCACTTGCTCCCCCTCCTCCAATATTTCTCATTATCAGGGACTTCGTAGAGTACAGCTTTATTGGTTTGAAATGTGTATTTTAACTGCAAATTGAATGATCGGCATTATAACTTTTATTCTGTGATATGCTGATATGTGGTTGAAGAAGGCTCTGTGAAGAGCATTTGAATTAAACATTGACCTTACATTACCACCTGTGACATCTTGGTATTTTCTCAGTGCATCTGTTGGATATTATAGGCTGAAAATCTGGCCAATAGCAAATTTAAATGAAGCTTCAGTTTTCTAAAACTGAAAGATGTTTGCATGAAAGAAGTCAGGTATCCTTGGGGGGTTTCTAACCTTGGATTCCAGAAGAATTCTAAACACACCAAACTTGGTTTTCTCACATTTTCAAGGGTCTTTAAGTTCAGGTACACATGGCTACGTGAAAGAAGTGTCCTGCATGTACCTTATCCACAGACAAACTTGCTTTTTTTTTTTTGTGGCTGAACTTAGCCACCTTGTCAAATTATGGGACAGTGAGGTGAAAGCAGTTGGATAAGCCCTGTTCTCAAGAAGCCTCAAGATTCTTTTTGTTGTTGCTCTCTTTTGAGTGTGGTAGGATGATTAAGGAATCATTCTGTCCAACCTTGACTCTTTTCCAGAACAGAGTAAATAGGCCCTCCAGTTCCCCATCAGGAAACAACACTAACAATGGGCTCATCTATTGACAGGCACCTTTCTAGATTTAGTAGTGCATCCTCACGAAGTAGAATAGACATAAGAGACCGTTGTTCGTACAGTATCATCTGAATTTAAATATTTACAGATCCTCTGGTGATCTACAAGTAAAAACCTTAAAAATATATAAAATATCCAAGCTGTCTAAAATACTTTATTATTTTTTCAGTAAATACACTATTCTAATCCTGTTTTGTATCTGCTGTTGCAATGCTTATATTTGTATTCTCCTCTCTAGAATTAGATTGACATGACTTATTTTGAATAAAAACATATGATAAAATAGGGAGATAAGGAAAATTGGGACCAAGAAAAGAAGAGTAGACAATTACAAACTTAATTGCCATGCTTGAGTTTGGATTTTACATTGAATTACTGGTGGGAAGTGGTGAAGGGGAGTTGAAACACACACAGTTGTGTAGTTCTTATATTTAAGATTAACAACAACAACAACAAAACAACCCCCCCTGGAAATTAGGTCTATTCTAAAAATAGAAGGTAAAAAGAATTCTTACATGGGGTTTTTTGTATGAGGGACTTTGAATGATTAAATAAATAGTATCCTCAACATTCTAATAATAAATATAGCACAGTGGGGTGTTTTGTTTTTGTTTTGTTTTTCTTCTTGTAAGTACTCTACAGAGTTGTAACAATCAGTTGCCACTGAGCCAGCTATGATCCATTAGGGGCTAAGCCAGCATATGACCTTTAGCTTGTCTATGACATTATTGGGAGGACTGAAGGCTTCATGATATTCATTAATATTACTAATGTGAATTAATTTTAGTATTGCATTTTATTATCTTTCTTAACCTTTTCATTCCTTTCCTCATTTTCTATTTCTCTTATTTTTTTTCTTGTGAACTGATTGAGTCCTCCATCTGACCCTCCCCCCAACTTCTTCTTTGGAAGTCATATACTCTGTCTTATATTAGTGGAAAATGAATGTCTTAACATGTATGTTTAACTCACAGGATGGGTTAATTTCTATCTTTTCTTTCTTCTGAAGTAGTATAAGAATTTTAGAATGCACTCATTCTCTAACTTAAATATAGTTGTATGCTATTTTGGTTCTTTTATTTAATTTTTAGCCCATGAGTTAGACTGTTGATTATTTCCTTTGGGGGCACCTTTATGTAATTCTGCTCATCATATTTTTTTTTCAGTTGTAGATGGACATAATACCTTTATTTTATTTTTATGTGGTGCTGAGGATTGAACCCACTGCCTCACATATGCTAGGCAAGTGCTCTAGCACTGAGCTACAACCCCAGCCTCCTGATAGCTTTTTATTGTCTCCCATTTCTTCTTGAATATTAAACCCTCTTCTGGGATCTCTTACCTCCTTGAAGTATGTTCTTTAGGAAATTCTTTAGTAGGAGAGAGAGATCTGTTAGGAGTAAATGCCCTTGGATTGATTGATTGTTTATTGTTGTTCTAAAGCTTCACTTTAGCATGTTTAAGTATGGTTTATTTTTATTTGTCCTGTTTAGAATTTGACTTCCCAAGTCTGGAAGTTATATTTCATTCTGTCTGAAAAATTTTCAGTCATTTTTTTTCTTACAGTATCTTGTACCCCAGCATTTTTTTTCTTTTGAAATTTTTAGTAATGAAATAGTGCATCATCTCTATCTTTCATATCTCCTCTTTTGTGGTTTCCACATTTTCTTTTTTTTTTTTTTCCACGTTTTCTATATCGTGAAAATTTCTTAATTTCCTTACAAATGATTTCTTTAGTTTGAATTTCCAGATAAATATTTCTCTTTTAAGCAGTGTTTAGTCAAGTTTTTATATTTATAGAAGTGATACAAGTTGCTACTTTTTCTTGAAGTTCTGTTTTGGTCTTTTTCAAGTCTGTGTAGTTATGTTTAGATGTCTTTTTCCTCATGTATGCTATTTTCCCTCTTAATAGAAGAAGTATATTTCATTTTTGATTATTTGAGTGTCTGCATTCATTATGGATCATTTTATATAAAGGGTTGTTTTGCTTATTTTTGCCCAAGATGGTTATTACCTTGTGTACTTTCTGTGTTTATTGGGAATTCACATTCCTGACATTTTGTATGTGGAAGTGCTTTTGAGTCTTGGGTCTAGATTTCCTTATGAGAGAAAATTTCCATTTATATTTGCTTTGGCCAATTGCTTAAGGTACTAAACCCCAAAATTTTGCTTGCCATATAAATAACATAATTTCTATACCTACACCCCTGTGGAGAGCCAATTTTTGGTTAGAATTTTAGTTGGGGGCTTTTTCTTCTCCCTTGAGTGAATGCTGATTAGCAAGTATTTATTTTCTTCTTCATGGTGACTTTTTTTCCTTAATTCACTTTCCATTAAGGTGGGTTGCCTTTTGGCTGTTCTAACTTTAGGTGAAGTTTCTGATCTCAGGGACCTTCCCTGGCATTGCTCTATTAAAAACCCAAGTTCTGATCATGGATTGGTACTACTTCACCCTATCCTATCCCAAGGTTAACACTGTTTTCAATGCTTGCTTACCTCTCTGAATCTCTGCTTTCATGTTTCTAGTCTCTGGTAATTTCTATTTATTTTTTGCCTGCTTAACCCTATATTTAAAAATGGAGTATTGTTAACATTATTGAAATATAATTTATATTCCACAAAATCCCTCAATCTCTAAAATCCCATTTTAGAGCTTTTTCTCTCATCCATGCATACTTCATATTTAGTAAGATATCTTTATTCTTCCAAGGAAGATTGCCAACAGCCTTTTCTAGAAATTGGAAAGTTGGAGGTTTAGCTAGCCTCTTTTCATCATTTCCCCCTATGACTTTGGGAATAATTGTTAGAAACTTCTTGAGTGGCTTTGAAATTTATGTGACTTGCAGTTGGGACTTCTTGTTTATGTATGAAAAATTTGGTAAAGTTGAATTATTGATATCATTGTTACTTTTGACTGGGAAATTCAGGCCATTTTAAAGGAGAACTCCGGTGGTAGGTTCACCTCTGTATCTACTACCTAGATTATGGTGTCACTATATATACTTTGTAACTCCTGTTCCATAGATCTTCCCACTTGTTTCATTCCTACAACAGGAGTAAACCATTAGGAGAGGAGCACAAAAAGAAATGTTGTCTTGTCTTCCTACAAAGGTTCTAGGGTGAGGGGCAACTGAGTAACAGCCAAATACAAAACCAGGAGCACTTACTTGAACACAGTAGAAAACAACTTTGTTTAAGTAAATCATGTTCCCTGGGTATGGTAAAGGACACAAAATACTTAATATTATTTTGAGTACAGATAATCCATTGGAGCAAAGGTAGTGCTTTCCAGCTTTATACAGATGTCATATTTGTTGATCTAACACAGCTTGGCTTTTATTGTCTTTTCTTCAATAGCTCAAACCAGCAAAACTTAAGGCTGATTGTATTTTATCAGGGGTTTCCAAGTTTTCTGAAACCTTGTGCTCTTCAACAAGATCCATTCTTTATTTTTTTTTTATTGGTTGTTCAAAACATTACAAAGCTCATGATATATCATCTTTCATACATTTGACTCAATTGGGTTATGAACTCCCATTTTTACCCCAAATACAAATTGCAGTATCACATTGGTTGCACACTCACGTTTTTACATAATGGCATATTAGTGACTGTTGTATTCTGCTACCTTTCCTATCCCCTACTATCCCCCCTCCCCTCCCCTCCCCTCTTCCCTCTCCACCGCATCTGCTGTTGTTCAATTCTCTCCCTTGTTTTCCCCCCCTTTCCCCTCACAACCTCTTATATGTAATTTTGTGTAACATTGAGGGTCTCCTACCATTTCCATATGCTTTCCCTTCTCTCTCCCTTTCTCTTCCCCCACTCGTCTCTGTTTAGTGTTAATCTTTTCCTCATGCTCTTCCTCCCTGTTCTGTTCTTAGTTGCTCTCTTTATATCAAAGAAGACATTTGGCATTTGTTTTTTAAGGATTGGCTAGCTTAGCTTAGCATAAGCTGTTCTAATGCCGTCCATTTCCCTGCAAATTCTATGATTTTTGTCATTTTTTAGTGCTGCGTAATACTCCATTGTGTACAGATGCCACATTTTTTTTATCCATTCATCTATTGAAGGGCATCTAGGTTGGATCCACATTCTAGCTATTGTGAATTGTGCCGCTGTGCTCATTGATTAGGCAATATCCCTATAGTACGCTCTTTTAAGATCTTCAGGGAATAGTCTGAGAAGGGCGATAGCTGGGTCAAATGGTGGATCCATTCCCAGCTTTCCCAGGAATCTCCATACTGCTTTCCAAATTGGCCTCACCAATTTGCAGTCCCACCAGCAGTGTACAAGTGTACCCTTTTCCCCACATCCTCGCCAACACTTATTGTTGTTTGACTTCATAATGGCTGCCAATCTTACTGGAGTGAGATGGTATCTTAGGGTGGTTTTGATTTGCATTTCTCTGACTGCTAGAGATGGAGAGCATTTTTTCATGTACTTGTTGATTGATTGTATGTCCTCCTCTGTGAAGTGTCTGTTCAGGTCCTTGGCCCATTTGTTGATTGGGTTATTTGTTATCTTATTATCTAATTTTTTGAGTTCTTTGTATACTCTGGATATTAGGGCTCTATCTGAAGTGTGAGGGGTAAAAATTTGTTCCCAGGATGTAGGCTCTCTACTTACCTCTCTTATTGTTTCTCTTGCTGAGAAAAAACTTTTTAGTTTAAGTAAGTCCCATTTGTTTATTCTTGTTATTAACTCTTGGGCTATGGGCGTCCTATTAAGGAATTTGGAGCCCGACCCCACAGTATGTAGATCGGAGCCAACTTTTTCTTCTATCAGACGCAGTGTCTCTGATTTGATATCTAGCTCCTTGATCCATTTTGAGTTAACTTTTGTGCATGGCGAGACAAAGGGATTCAGTTTCATTTTGTTGCATATGGATTTACAGTTTTCCCAGCACCATTTGTTGAAGATGCTATCCTTCCTCCATTGCATGCTTTTAGCCCCTTTATCAAATATAAGAAAGTTGTACTTTTGTGGATTGGTTTCTGTGTCCTTTATTCTGTACCATTGGTCCACCTGCCTGTTTTGGTACCAGTACCACGCTGTTTTTGTTACTATTGCTTTGTAGTACAGTTTGAACTCTGGTATCGCTATACCTCCAGATTCACACTTCCTGCTTAGCATTGCTTTTGCTATTCTGGGTCTTTTGTTTTTCCATATGAATTTCATGATTGCTTTATCTATTTCTACAAGAAATGCCGTTGGGACTTTGATTGGCATCACATTAAACCTATAGAGAACTTTTGGTAATATCGTCATTTTGATGATGTTAGTTCTGCCTATCCATGAACAGGGTACATTTTTCCATCTTCTAAGATCTTCTCTCTCTCTCTTTAGGGTTCTGTAGTTTTCATTGTATAAATCTTTCACCTCTTTTGTTAGGTTGATTCCCAAGTATCTTATTTTCTTTGAGGATATTGTGAATGGAGTGGTTTTCCTCATTTCCATTTCAGAAGTTTTGTTGCTGATATACAGGAATGCCTTTGATTTATGAGTGTTGGTTTTATATCCTGCCACTTTGCTGAATTCATTTATGAACTCTAGCAGTTTCTTTGTAGACCCTTTTGGGTCTGTTAAATATATTATCATGTCATCCGCAAATAGCAATAATTTAAGTTCTTCTTTTCCTATTTTTATGCCTTTAATTTCTTTTTTCTGTCTAATTGCTCTGGCTAGTATTTCAAGAACTAAATTGAATAGAAGTCGTGATAGAGGGCATCCCTGTCTTGTTCCAGATTTTAGAGGGAATGTCTTCAGTTTTTCTCCATTTAGGATGATGCTAGCCTAAGGTTTAGCATATATAGCTTTTACCAGGTTGAGGTAAGTTCCTGTTATCCCTAGTTTTTCTAGTGTTTTGAACATAAAGGGATGCTGTACTTTGTTGAATGCTTTTTCTGCATCTATCGAGATGATCATATGGTTCTTGTCTTAAGTCTACTGATGTGGTGGATTACATTTATTGATTTCCGTATATTGAACCAGCCTTGCATCCCAGGGACGAATCCTACTTGATCATGATGCACAATTTTTTTGATATGCTTTTGTATTCGATTCGCCAGGATTTTATTGAGAATTTTTGCATCCAAGTTCATTAGAGATATTGGTCTGTAGTTTTCTTTCTTTGATGTGTCTTTGTCTGGTTTTGGGATCAGGGTGATGTTGGCCTCATAGAATGAATTTGGAAGAACTCCTTCTTTTTCTACTTCTTGAAATAGCTTGAAAAGTATTGGTATTAGTTCTTCTTTGAAGGTTTTGTAGAACTCCGCTATATACCCATCCGGTCCAGGGCTTTTTTTGGTTGGTAGTCTTTTGATGGCTTCTTCTATTTCTTCCTTTGTTATTGGTCTGTTTAAATTGTGTGTGTCTTCCTGACTCCATCTGGGCAGATCGTATGACTTAAGAAATTTATCGATATCTTCATTATCTTCTATTTTGTTGGAATATAGGGTTTCAAAATACTTTCTAATTATCTTCTGTATTTCTGTAGTGTCTGTTGTGATATTGCCTTTTTCATCCCATATGTTAGTAATTTGAGTTCTCTCTCCTCTTCGTTAGCATGGCTAAGGGCCTGTCGATCTTATTTATTTTTTCAAAGAACCAACTTTTAGTTTTTTCAATTTTTTCAATGGTTTTTTTTTGTTTGTTTGTTTCAATTTCGTTGATTTCTGCTCTAATTTTAATTATTTCTTGTCTTCTACTACATTTGCTGTTGTTTTGCTCTTCCTTTTCTAGGTTTTTTAGGTGTAGTGTGAGTTCATTTATTTGTTGGTTTTTTCTTTTTTTGAGGAAAGAACTCCAAGAAATGAATTTTCCTCTTAGAACTGCTTTCATTGTGTCCCATAGATTCTGGTATGTTGTGTCTGTATTGTCAATTGTCTCTAAGAATTTTTTTATCTCCTCCTTTATGTCTTCTGTAACCCCTTGATCATTCAGTAACATATTGTTCATTTTCCATGTGATGTAGGATTTTTCCTTCCTTCTTTTATCATTGATTTCCAGTTTCATTCTATTATGATCAGATATGGTGCATGGTATTATCTCCACGCCTTTATATTTACTAAGAGTTGCCCTATGGCATAATATATGGTCTATCTTTGAGTAGGATCCATGTGCTGCTGAGAAGAACGTGTATCCACTTGATGATGGTTGATATATTCTATATATGTCGGTTAAGTCTAGGTTATTGATTGTGCTATTGAGTTCTATAGTTTCTTTATTCAGCTTTTGTCTAGAGGATCTGTCTAATGGCAAGAGCGGGGTGTTGAAGTCACCCATAATTATTGTGTTGTAGTCTATTTGACTCTTGAACTTGAGGAGAGTTTGTTTTATGAACGTTGCAGCACCATTGTTTGGTGCATACAAATTGATAATTGTTATGTCTTGTTGGTGGATGGTTCCTTTTAACAGTATATAGTGTCCTTCTTTATCCCTTTTGATTAACTTAGGTTTGAAGTTGATTTTATTCAATATGAGTATGGCCACTCCTGCTTGCTTCTGAGGACCATGTGAGTGGTATGATTTTTCCCAACCTTTTACCTTTAGCCTGTGTAAGTCTTTTCCTATCATATGAGTCTCCTGAAGGCAGCATATTGTTGGATTTGTTTTTTTGATCCAGTTTACTAGCCTATGTCTCTTGATTGGTGAGTTTAGGCCATTAACATTTAAGGTTACAATTGAAATATGATTTGTACTTCCAGTCATGTTTATTTATTTATTTATTTTATTAGTTTGGCTAGTTTTTACTTTTTGGTTATTTTCCTCCCCCTTTACTGAGATACCTCCCGCTGTTAGTTTTGGGCACTATTTTTCAATTCCTCTTCTTGTAGTATTTTGCTCAAAATGCTTTGCAGTGCTGGTTTTCTGGCTGCGAATTCTTTTAGCTTTTGTTTATCGTGGAAGATTTTAATTTCATTGTCAAATCTGAGGCTTAATTTTGCTGGATACAGTATTCTTGGTTGGAATCCATTATTTTTTAGCATTTGAAATACATTGTTCCAGGATCTTCTCGCTTTCAAAGTCTGTGATGAAAAATCAGTCATTAACCTAATTGGTTTACCCCTGAATATAATCTTCCTCCTTTTTCTCCTAGCTTTTAATATTCTCTCCTTGTTCTGTACGTTGGCTATCTTCATAATTATGTGTCTTGGAGTTGGTCTATTACGGTTTTGAATGTTTGGGGTCCTGTAGGCTTCCAGGATTTGGCAATCCATTCCATCTTTCATCTCTGGGAAGTTTTCTAGAATTATTTCATTTAATAGGTTGTCCATTCCTTTGGTTTGATTCTCTATGCCTTCTTCTATCCCGATGACTCTCAAATTTGTTTTTTTGACATCCCATATCTCTTGAATAGATTGCTCGTGGGATTTAAGCATCTTTTCTGTGTTGACTATATTCTTTTCAAGTTGATAAACTTTGTCTTCATTATTTGATGTTCTGGCTTCTACTTGATCTAGTCTATTTGTAATATTCTCGTTTGAGTTTTTAATTTGGTTTATAGTTTCCTGCATTTCTAGGATTACTGTTTGATTTTTTTTTTAAGATCTCTATCTCCTGGTAAAGCTCGTTCTTTGCCATTTGAATTTGTTTAATTCATTTTCAAAATATACTTTTATTGCTTGGACTTGCTGTCTCATGTCTTCTCTAATATTCCTTTCCATCTGACTTAGGTATGCCTTGAGTTCTTTCCCTATCCATGTTTCTGATGCTTCTAGGTCCTCCTGTAGATTTAAGTTGTCCTGCATTGTTTGTACTCCTTTTTTCCCCTTGTTTTTTTTCATGATGTTCACGTTACTTTCCAGCTCTATTTGATTGCTGTGTTTCTGCTCTCTTCTATAGATTTGTTTTGGTTTTGTATATCTCTGTTGTCTCTCCTTTGTGTTGGTAGACTATGCCTGCTAAAGTGGATTCTGCTGGGAAGGAATTCCCTCGGCCGAGCTCCAGTGAAGTTACCTCTCTGCTATGGCGGGCCCCAGGCTCCTTGTCGGGGTGTCCGAATGGGGGGGTGGGACTGGACTGTCTGTGGTTGGTTTCAGCTCCCGGTCTCTAGCCGCCCTGTTGCGCTGTCGGTTGCCAGCGGGCCTGCGGTCTCCAGCCGCCTAGTCGCGCGGGCAGTGGGCCGGCTGTCGCTGGGGGGGCAGGCGATCTCTAGCCGCCCAGTCGCGCGGGCAGCCAGTGGGCTATCGGTAGCCGGCAGGGGATGGGGCGGACTCCAGCCGCCCAGTCACACGGGCAGCGGGTGGGCTGTTGCCGGCGTGCGTGCAGTCTCCAGCCGCCCAGTTGCGAGGGCCTGGCCTCTAGTCCCCTGGTTTCTCCTGTTAGTCCTGGTTTCTCCTGCTAGACCAGATTTCCCCTGAGTGATGCCTCTCACAGTTCATACTGTACTCTGGGCCTGCCATTTGTTGGGTGTGGAGGGTGGTATTGGGATCCCCGGCACTCTGTTGTTTTGATTTTTTCCGCTTGCCCCTCCCCCAGCGCTGGCAAGACAGGTTTAGTTTTCGCCGCTGATGGGAGGGGGAGTTGAAGGTCAGGTGTCTCTAGCTTTCTTTATGCAGGCTCGCTATGATAATCCCTACCCCGGAAAGCCTAGGTGAGATTTTATGCGAATTCCCCGCTGTGTGGGAGATGAGCTGAGTAACACGCACCTGTTTTATTGTTGTAATCTGTCAGAGAGTGGAGGTGGTTACTTCAGCTCTCCAAGATGGTGGCCGCTGGTTTCCTTGGTGGAGTTTCCGTTGTGGGGGATAGAACTGTACCGCTTCCTTCCCCGTCTGAAATCCCTAACTCAGCCCGGGATTCAGTGAGGGCTCAGCCGGCAGGATTCCACAGAACCCGCAGCAACGTTTCTCTCTGCTTGCTGGCCGCTTCTCGGCGGCGCCCTGCTGTCTGTAGCCGCGGGGCGGGCACACAACTGTTTTATTGTTGCCAAGATCCATTCTTAAAGGAGGTGGAAGTCAGAGAGAGAAGACTCTGTGATCTCAAAGCCAGTGATCATAGTGTTAGTTATAGCATACCTCTTGGATTAATAAGAATCACACACATTCAAGTTCCTAATACACAGGTTACTTTGGCAGCAAAGATAGAATAATTTATTCTGAGAATAAGTCTAGAGTTAATTTCTTGTTGCTCTGCAAAGTCTGACTTTGCTCAGTTTACTATTGAAGTTAGGTGCTGCCAGTGCTTTTCATTCAGAGTGCAGACTCTTCTTTAGTCCCAGTATTAACTGCTATCCCAGTTTTCTAGAGCCCCAGATTTTCTACAGAAAGGCATCTAGGAAACCCCTTCCTTCACTCCCTCCTTTCACTGTATGTGATTAGCCTCCCAGAGAGCTATGGTCAAGACTGCATTTGCAGATTTGTCATTGTTAGGAGTAGCCCTGTCCCTGGAGGGTGAATTGAAGCTCATTCATCCAGAGAAGACTGTCAGTGACAGGCACTGCTTCCTCCTCCCAGGCTTCTGAAACAGGCAGTATACTCTTGTAGATCATTACTCCTTCAACAGTATATCAGAAACATTTTTTAGTAATGTTTTAAAATAAAGAACAGGTCTTCCATAACTTTTGTTTTGTTATGATTTGTTATCAGTAAAGAGAAGAGATGGTTTAAAGATTTTTAGCCATTTATTTCATCCTGAGCCATACAACACCCTCACGTGTCTGATTCGTGGTTGAGAATATGAATGCAGTCTTTTGCTTATTAATTTAAGTTTTTTTTCCCTTGAGTTTTAAGGATTCACAGAATTGAGAGAATATAAATTGTATCAATGACTAGAAAGTAGAAGGCAGGATCACAGTGAAGGAAGGTCCTAAAGTCTGCTGTCGTGCTGGCCTCCTGAAAGATGGGAATGGGCAGGGCTGCTGGGCATTCCTACACTCCCCTTACCAGGAAGCTTTGTTAATCTACAATTAATACTTCTGTGGTTGGCATCAGCCAACCTACCTTTCTTTTCTTTTTTCAGAATGCCTTCTTAAGGCAGTAAAGCAATAGAAGTTGTAGATTCTTCATGTATACATCTAATTTAAGATTTCTCCTTTCATGTAGAATCATAAAATATGCATTTTGGGGATAATTTTTTTAAGTCTTGAGTTTTACAACATAGAGCTTAGATCATATTTGGCAGTGATTTTTAAGCAAAGAAAAACCTACAATTATCTCTGTAGATTATTATCCTAAAGAGAAATCCCTCTTTGCTCAGGTCCAGTTGACAGCAGAAGGTAAAGTTGTAAGATTTGGGGAGTACAAATGTTACTTCTTTATCTGATTTTGAAGGCCCCATAATCATTAGAAATCTGACTTTCTAATTTCTTCACATTTTTATGCTTAAATTGCATGTTACTTCTTTTGTTTCTTCTTCTTATTAGGTATTTCAGGATTCTGATAGTTACCAGTCTTATAGAAAGCTGGTAATCCTTAACTGTAACACTGCAAACAGCAGCCATAAAAGTGTATAATTTTTCTTGTGTGTTTATGTACTTAAGTTGGGTGGAGAAGTGAAAAATCAAAGGTTATTGCCATTGCCCTTGTTTACTCTAGCATTTAGATTCTGGAAAGTGCCTCTGATATTCTACTGCCTACACCTTTATCATTCATAACTCAGTTTGCACCTGGAGTAAAGATGTGTCTCAGACTGTATATTCAGTTGGGCCCTGGCATTGCTAATGGAATTGGCAAGCCTATTCATTTAGAATTGTGGATGAGTGATCACTGCCTTAGCAGTCACAACAGAGCAACATTCTCAACACAGTCCGAGCTTTAGTAAAGCTAAACACAACTTGGAAAGATAATTTCTGGCTATATAAGCTAGATCATTGAGATAATTTGGTAGAAAGGTAAAGATTTTCATTAAGCACTTGTCATCCAGGAAGGGGTCCAGCTGTTAATGTTTTTGAGAACCCAGTTGAAGGACAGTTTTGTGCTTATCTGGAATATTCTATGTTCCCTTGGGCCCATCTTGATGTCTTCACAACATTTTAAAATTTGAATAAAAAGACTTTTGTTCAAATAAAAACTATCTTGGCTTAAAGTCAGCACTTATATATACACCTATCAAATGAGAATGGTAGTTTAGAATTTTGATTTGCTTCCTTCAAAAACAGTTGCAAAATTCATCTTTACTTGTGTATACCAGTATTTCCTTCCTAATGCCCTTGATTCCTCATTTTTTTCCCACATTATTGACTATAGCAGAGAGCCACTTTCTGAAGTTACTGTTCAGGCAGGTTAAACAAGCCCCTTTAAAACCTGTAAATTATTTGCTCTGGGATCTTTCAAAGTTTGGCCACCAACTCATGATGTGATATCTGTTTTGAGTGTATATAGTTGCTTAGTACAGAATCTTCAAATATGTTCTCAAAAGCACATAATCTGTGAGAAGTAAAGCCTCATTGATACTCTTGTCATCTCTTTTGGGAAATTTGGGAGTAGGGATAGGTGTATGCCTATTTTCTTTAGAAGTCAAAAGAGAAAAATCCTCAGAGATCTTTGTGTGTTTTCCCCCCTTTCAGGTTGCCAACTTGGCCTGTTCCATCTCAAATAATGAAGAAGGAGTAAAGCTTGTTCGAATGTCTGCAAGCCAGTTAGAAGCCCTCTGTCCTCAGGTAAAGTACAGCTGGAAATGTTTATGATGTCACCAAATTGGATTTTATTAGAATGGAAATGAAGTTTAAGGTCTTTCTTTTTCTTTTCCTTCTCCTTCTCTTCCCCTTTTTCTTTCTTTTTACCCTCACTCCTAGAATTTTAAATAGAAGTCTTGGAGTTGAGTCACTGGCATAAATGCTATATAGATTGGAGACGTTTGTGTTTAAGTGTTTCCTCTTGGCATTACTACCTCCTTGCCCTACATTAAAAATGCATAGTCTTGTTGGACTCACATGCTTATCTAGTACATGCAAAGAAGGCCCCGGCATTGAGTGGTGGAAAATACACACACCTACATAAGTAAATATATGCATAGTGTCCTCAATTTCTGGAGAGTGATTACACTGCTCAGTTGATACCCTTTTCAGCAGGAATGGGGGGTGGGGGCACCTGCAACATCCAACTGGAACCATAATGGTTCCTCTTATCCTTAAGTGGTAACAGTTGTTCACCTGCATTCAATATCTATTGGAGGAAATCACATTGGAAAGCTTGTCTTCTTGCACTAAATGTCTTAAAGCAGCCTATGATACAATTTAATTCAGCTAGCCTCTAAAATAAAAGATCAAGAACTTTTCTACATTCATAAGGGCATATTGGAAGACAGGTAATTAGACTAGGTTAAGCATGTGGCACTTTAGAAAGACTGAAGAACATAGAACATTGAATGCTTTGTGTGTTTATGTGTTACTGGGCATTGAACCCAGGGGTGCTCTACTACTCAGCTTTCTCCCACAACCCTATTTTTCATTTTGAGAGTCTTGATAGGTTTCCAAGGCTAGCTTTGAGCCTTGAATCCTTCTGCCTCAGCCTTCTGAGTTGTTGAGATTATAGGTGAGCTCCACCAGGCATGGCACAAATGTTTTATTAAGTACCCAGTGTGTTGCCTGTTTCCCATGATAGAGCTCACCTTGTCTGTGTGATTCCTGACATTCAGATTTCTAAGCAGTATAAGTGTGTTTCAGTGGAAGTGGTTGCCTTCCCTTTTTCTCAAGTAGAGAATGTTCATGGCACACTCTGAGGATTTACATTAACCTCTCACTGCATGTCCTGCCAGCTGGCAGTGACCATTAACAAATGGGAATAAGCAGAGGAACTGGAGTAATAAGACAGTGATCATAGAAATGACACTATTACTTTGACTTTTTCCTATAAATAAATATTTGCTTGAACCCAAGATGGTTAGTTTTCCAATAATTTTTTTTTTTTTTTTTGTCTTAGTGTGATGTCTGGCTTTCCATAGCCTTAATCCAATCATGAAATATGCCAGTGATTGATACTGTACAGATAATAAGTGCAGTGGTGTTAATCACCACCAAGTTGTATGAAATAAATTTAGATTGGATTTCTAAAGATTGGGCATTCTTTCTTCAAATTTGCCATTTTACCCTATCAACATTTTGTTTTTAATATCTTTGGGTTCTCCGTTTGGTTTTGAAATGCGTGAAAAGTGACAATGCTTCCACATATCTGCAGAAACAGATGGTAACATAACGCTGATCACACCTACCAAGTGTATTTATATAAATGATCTTAAAGTTTAGGGGAAAAAAATCACATGAAGTGTTTAGTATATCCTAATGAAAATGCTAGTGTCCATAAACCGTGTGTGACTAGCCCATGTGCCGTTTTTACTTTGTTGCCAGAAAGCCTCATTTCTCCCTCTTTTTGCAGTTTTCATGTCTCCTACTAAACCAGGCATCAGGAGGAATGGGCTTTACACTGTGTCCAGACAACACTTGGTATTGGGTATATGATCTGGATAAAAAGATGTTCTCCAGATGTGATTGTTTTCCAGATTCTCACTAGGCCTGTTCCTGCCCTTGCTCACAAACTGCCATGCACTTAGGGCTGAGGCAGGTTCAGTAAGGACAAATACAATGGGTGTTCACAGTTTTGGTAATGGCAAACTGAACAGGATGGGTCATTTGATTTTCAGTGAGGAAGCTGTGACTCTAGCCCATTATTGACAGATCCTTTCATTATTCTGAAAGATCTGTCAGCAATTCAAATTATTAGTCTCAGTATTGAACAATTGATAGCCTAAAACTTTGAAACTCTTTGAGGGTAGTAAGTCTTAATCTTCTGTGAGCTACACCTGACCTAGCCTTACCCATGGATTTATGCTTCAAGGAGGTGTTTGAGTAATTGTTTCATACCTTCCCTTCAATCCTACATTTAGAGTCCAGGCATGAGGAGATGGGGAGAATAACCAGACTAAGTAAATGTAGTTCTCTTGCTTCTCCATGTTTGAGTCCACTTGAAGTTGAATGCTGAAGAATTTTAAAGTGAAACTCATTTAGCATGGTTAAATGCAGAA
This sequence comes from Spermophilus citellus, assembly GCF_964194105.1. Lineage (NCBI taxonomy): Eukaryota > Metazoa > Chordata > Mammalia > Rodentia > Sciuridae > Spermophilus > Spermophilus citellus. Next base: position 191,884,663 of record NC_138182.1, on the reverse strand, counting down.
AACCATGAGTTTTATTTTGCACATGTTCAATTTGAAATATCTATGCTATATAGGCAGAGATATTAGGATATACTTGGGATATGAATTGGGAATTGCAATGATTGGTCTAAGTGGAAGATATGGGAATACTTGGCATATGGGTGGTATTTAAAATCATGAGACTAGATAAAATTGCTTAAGATGGGAGGAGTGTAGAAAAAAGAGAAAAGCCAGTCCAGGAACTCCAACACTACCTATTGAAAGAAGTCAAGATAACAAGGGAGACATAGAAGAAATAGAAGTAATACATATTTTATTTAGAAACTATCAAGTTATAAAATAAAGAATACCGGGCTGGGGATGTGGCTCAAGTGGTAGCGCGCTTGCCTGGCATGCGTGCGGCCCGGGTTCGATCCTCAGCACCACATACCAACAAAGATGTTGTGTCCGCCGAGAACTAAAAAATAAATATTAAAAATTCTCTCTCTCTCTCTCTCTCTCTCTCTCTCTCTCTCTCTCTCTCTCTCTCTCCTCTCCCTCTCTCTCTCTCCTCTCTCACTCTCTCTTTAAAAAAATAAAATAAAAATAAAGAATACCTCTAATCTCTCTACTCTGAAGGCAAACAAGGAATGGAAGAGAAATTCCTCAGCCTGGTAAAGGATATCTATGAAAAATTGGTAGATTTTGATCTACAACTTCAAATTTAATAGTCTAAGACTGGATACTTGGGCTGGGGTTGTGGCTCAGTGGTAGAGCGCTTGCCTTGCACATGTGAGGCCCTGGGTTTGATCCTTGGCACCACATAAATAAATAAAGATATTGTGTTCACCCACAACTAAAAAATATTTAAAAAAATACTGGGTGCTTAACTTTATGATCAGAAAAAAAGACAAGGATATTCACTTGTCAGTTGTAAAACATTGTACTGGAAGTTCTACCAGTAGCTGTGTTTTGAAAATTGACACCAATACAGACATTTGTGCCTAGTTTTATACTCTTTGCAAATTTGTATTTCTTTCCCTCAGACCCCCAGATGTTTCCTAGTCATTACTACTTCACATTAGAATGCAGTCCATGTCTCTCCTTGTTTTTCTACTGGTATTTTGGTGTTCTTCGTACTGACTTATCTGTATATTTAATCTGACATATATGTTTAAATGCATAAGTCAATCAGAATTATAAATTGACGGATCCCGTTGTAACTTAGAAATAGAGAATTTCCTAAAGACAAATATTTGTTTAAATATTAATAAATAAATTCATATAGTTTTGTTGTTTTTAGGTTTAATTCATTATCTGGAAATAATCTTAGCACATAAAAGAAATAAGCAATGATGAACTTAGTGCATATGATATATATGTGTATGTGATTCAGCACTTAAATGAAGTAGGTAATAAAGTATTAAGTGAAGACATAATTTTATTTTTCTCTAAAAAATAAAAGATCATATGTAAAAATAATGCACTGTTCCCCACTGATTTATGATGTCACTTTTATCATACATAAACTTTGCCAATGATAGTGTCTGTTTTTTTTATACTATTCTGATCACTTTAGTTTTATAATGCTTTGAACTCTCTTTTCATTACTGTTGCTTTCTGTCTGCAAGATTTTCTTGGCTGTTGTCAGCCATTTATTTTCATATTAATTTGTGGATAAATATGTCAGTCTTCCTATCCCTGAATGAGTTTCCATTTATTTTAGTTTGTTTAATGTACCTTAGAAAAGTTGATCTACTTGGTTTTTACTTTGTCATGCTGGTTTCTTGATAGATTGAATTCCATGTATTTCGTTATTAATTGCTTTTGTGGAGATCTGACACTCCTCATTTTATATTTTGTTATTTTTTGATAATGTAGAAAGGCTGTTGATTTTTAAGATATCCATACTGTCTCTAGCAATTCTAAGAGTTTTTTTTTTTTCAATTGATACACTTCAGTTTGCTACATAAAGGTAAAATCTGTGTTGAACAGTAATTTTCTCACCTCCTATTTCTAATAGCTTTTTCTGGCATTTCCATTTCTCATTTATTGACTAGAAAGTCCATTTACTTATTATTTAACTAATGGTGACAGCAGGTATTCTTATTAATACCATTTTGATTTTTAAGGTAATTGGTGCTTGAGTTTTATGACCATATCATGTTGGACAATTACTTAAAATAGTATGTTAATGAAATATCTTTCTATTCCTAATAGAAAGGAGTAATTTTTACCAAACATCTTTAATAAGCAGTTTTATAATCAAAAGGAGAATGATAACTTCAGATGAGGTGGATCCCCAGTGTACAGTATATACAGTAGAAGATATATCTCTTTATATTTAAAACATAATTCTCTGCCCATGTAGGAAACATTTTCTTCAGCTAAATACTTGTATGACGTATAGCTCAACTCAGATACATTGACATGTTAGTGAAATAATGAGTTAATGAAAACAGTAGTCCATAGTGAAAAAAGAAGGGTAAGAAGGAGAAGCTAGAAAGAATAAGCCTTAGAATGATGAAAATGTGGGAGGCCACAGCATAATATGGGCAAAGGCAGGCTATCTCTTCCTCCAAATTATTGTCCGAACCCAGACACTTTTGAAAGGGGTGGGTCATTAGTAAGTAATAAGCTCAAATGGCTTCATTCCAAGTGTTTAGAGGGAAGAAGAGTAGTGCACCAGTCTAATGGGTCTGATTCTTCTTTAGTCTGTTATCATCTACAGCTTTTATGAGCCAAGTTAATAGCATGGTTCTTAAATGCCCCTGCAATAAATTGGAACTTCTATATATGATCTGAGGTGATATGCTTCCTGTAGCACCTTAAAAGCCATCCCAAACTCTGTTCTCAGGTTTGCATGCCTGTTGCCTGTGGCTTTCTGCCTTATTCAGATCCCTATTTCATTCCTTTCTACCAGTTTCCTCTTGTCTATGCTTTCTTTCTAAGTTGCATTACTTTAAACACATTTATTTCCATTAATCCATAAGTATTCTTGTACCTAGAAGTCCTATTATTCTCAATTCATTTTGATACTGCTCTCATTGTTTAATTATTCAATATATGAAAGAATATGAATAGACATGCCCCAAAGAGTATATACAAATGGTTAATAAGCACATGAAAAAAAAAATCTAACACCATTAGTCATCAAGGAAATGCAAGTGAGGTAATTTTATATCCACTTTATAATTAACTTTATAATTAGGGGTGGGGTGGTAAAGATATGGGGCATCAGAACCATCATCCTGGTGGGAAAATAAAGTGGTACAGCCATTTTGGAAAACAGTAAGGCAGTTCCTCAAAAGGTTAAAGGTAAACTTAACCATATGATCCAGCAATTCTGTTCCATCCCCAGAGAAATGAAAACTGACACACATATATGAATGTTCATGAAGTATTATTCATTTGATGAATGGATAAATAAATGTGACATATCCATATCATAGAATATTACTTTTCAGAAAAGGATTGAAGTACTGACAACATGCTAAAACATGAATAAGCTTTCAAAACATTTTGTTAAAGAAACTAATTATAGAAGTCCACATATTATGTAATTCTGTTTATATGAAATGTCCAGAGTAGGCAAATCCATAGAGACAAGAGAGGAGGTTAGTGATTGCCAGAAGATGGCAGAAAGTAGTATGAAGGGAAATAGGGAATTACTGCAAATGTATATACAGGTTCTTTTTGGAGTGATAAAAATGTTCTAAAATTGAATGTGGTGAGTGTTGCATAACTGACTATACTAAAAAATCATTGAATTTTATATTCCTTAAGTGGGCAAACCATGATTCATGAATTATATCTCAATAAAACATTGGATATGTTCACCCATGTGTGCACTGTGCAGTGCTGTGGATTGAACCCAGCACCTTGTATATGCTAGGCACATGTTCTGCTGAGCTATCTTCTCTGTCCTAAAGAATTTTTTTAACTTAGCAGATTATATACTTTCCTATGTAATTTTTGTTGTTGTTATGTCTTTTTTTTCTTTTTGTACTGGAGATTGAATCCAGGGGCACTTTACCATGGAGCTATATCCCCAGTTCTTCTTATTTTTTAATTTGAGACAGAGTCTTGCTAAATTGCTGAGTCTGGCCTCATCTTGCAATCCTCCTGCATCAGCTTCCCAGGTGTTGGCATTATAGGACTGCACCATTGTGTCCGGCTCCTGGGTAGTTGTTAAATATGCCTTTGTTAAAGACAAGCAGAGGAAAATGGAAATTGAATATATTTTTATGAACTATACTTTGATAGTGCATCTACAACGTGAAATGTTAGATTTTCATAACAAGATTATTAACTGGTGGTGGGAGAGTAAGCTAGAACAAGCTACTCTATAGTAGGAGAATAATATAGTATACCTATAAGATGGAATAATAAACAGTTAATATTTTCAATATATGTTTAATGATATGAAGGAATACTTGAAAAAACCAGGATAGTCATTTTTATGTAGCATTTAATTTTCATTATGTAGTTCTTGATGTGTCTACATTGTGAACTGTGAGGAGAAAAAAAGCTGAATTTAATGTCAGAATTATAGAATTGCTATCATGGAGTGAAGAGATTAGAGGTACTTTTAATTTATTTAAAATTGCACATAGTTTTTGAACAAAATATGTGTAACTTTGACTTTAACATAAAACCTATTTAACACTTCACCACTTCACCTTTGTAATAGTTATGGTGGAACATATGGTATAATGTGTCCTAGTGAAATTCATGTAAGACAAGGCCATTACCACTGTACTGACCAAATTGTCCCATCTGTTTCATTTGCATGATTCTGAAAAAAAAATAACTTTAATATCTTTTGTAGGTTATTAATGCTGCGTTGGCTTTAGCAGCAAAACCACAGAGTAAACTGGCCCAAGAGAACATGGATCTTTTTAAAGAACAGTGGGAAAAACAAGTCCGTGTTCTCACAGATGCTGTTGATGACATTACTTCCATTGATGACTTCTTGGCTGTTTCAGGTAATGAACTGGTTCCCCAGCATAGCATGTAAGGATGTGCATAATTACTGGCATCTAATTTTACAGTAATAGACAAAGTCCCCCATGTCTGGGCAAGTAAAATAAATTATTTTAGTAATAATATTGTGTTAGTTTTCATTTTAATTTAAACAAACAAAGTACCACTGCCTCCTGAGTAATAGAAGATGGAATTGGAGCTATTTCCCTCATGGTGGGGCTGATCGAGATCCTGGAAGCACAAGTTAGAAAGCTGAGATTTTCTCTGCTTTCATAGACTTGTCAAGCACAGTAACCACCCTTCTTGCTGCTACTGTGTTTAGAAAAATTGTTGACCTGTGTTGATCCCAGTAGACACTGTGGTTGTGTTATAAGCCTATGAAACAGAAGAAAAAGAGCTTCTCAGTACCATCACCTTTAGTTTCCTTTTTAAAATAGGTTTTGTTTTGTTTTTTCCCCTCCCTTTTCTTGGAAAACCTCTCCTGTCTCAGAAATGATCACAGTTTAAATGCCTACTTTTCCAAAGACTCTTTGTCTGAATGATACGTAGATAGAAAACAGAGAGGAAATATTTAAGTGCCTTTTAATTATGAACTTAGAAAAAATAAATCTGTGTAATTCACCTCACAAAAACAGTTGATTTCATTATATAAACATAAACTGGTAATGACATAGTAAATTGCATTCATATAGAAAATGTCTGTCAAATGCAATTTAGTGTTTATCACACAGAGATAAATTTCAATCATGTCTCCTTAGAGTTGAGCAACATTAAATGCATTCTTCATTTATTTGGGCTTCTGTTGTCCTTGGCTTGGCTACATGGCTTTTTGCTGGAAGTACCTGGCTTCCTGAAGCCAGTGGCTAGGTTCTTGTAGGGCTGAAATTATCACCATAGGGAACTGTGGGCCAGAATGTGGGAGATTTTGAGTGGCAATGGGGCTTGAAAGAGAAGCAAGACTTAAGTATATGCATAGCACAATCCTCCAGCAATGACCTATATAAGGATGACCATGTGTTCTGAATACCAATGGTTCCCTGTCTTTACATGCTTTCCTTGAGTTTGGAAGTTCTGGCTTGAAAAGGTGAGAACCAGACAGTCTGCAAACTGCAAAACAATAGGGCAAACCATGTTACTGAAGGACTGCCAAATTGCAGGTTACTGGTACTTTAAAACAAAAACTCATTTGCAAGCACAACTTTGCAGGTGCCAAAAATGCAGCAATGGCTTTTTTGGGAAATCTTGGCCTTCTGTTGTTTTTCCCATTGAAGTACCAAGTTATTCTTTTTCATAGGTTTAGAGAAAAACATTCCACTTCCACTGCACACTTTTAAGCAAACAATATATTCTGAAATCTAAATTCAGAGCCCCCCTCCGGATAAATACTGCATTTCTACAGTTGCTTTTTTGAGATTAGGTTGGGTATAGCTTAGACTTAGTCTCAAGGGATTTTCAGTTTTCTTACAGCAAAATAAAATGTAATAGAATCAATGTCCCTCATGCAACATTCTTCAAATCGGAGGAAAAAAAGGTATTCTGTAGTAGCATTTAGTGGGATCCAGGCAGTGTCTTCAAGGTATATGATAAAACAGAAGACTAGTAATAAACAAATAAATAAATAAAATTTAGAAAGTTTTTAAGAATCAAATTCTTTAGCATTATACTTTTGTCTGGTGACTGTGTTTAATTTTTATGCAAGTATATGAGAATTTGAGAGAGGATTGTTTTGATGGAAAGGAGTTTAGACAGTTTCTGTTCAGCAGATGAAAACATGGAACTGTTGTCTAAGGAAGCTGTAATTTTTTTTGTTTGTTTAATTTTTTGTAGTTGTAGATGGACAGCATACCTTTATTTTATTTGTTTTATTTTTATGTGGTGCTGAGGATCAAACCCAGTGCTCTGCCGCTGAGCTACAGTCCCAGCCTGGAAGTTGTAGTGTTTTTAGAGCATCTAAATCTTAGAGGGCTACCTGGTATGTTTTTCTAATGTTCTGTCATAGGGTTGCTTGAGGGCTGTCAAGTAATAATTAGTAGGACAAGGCTTTTATTCACAATTCCTCTGCTTTTTAGGGGCATAGGAGGAAGGGAGGAGACGAGCAGAAGCCGATGCAGAGTTCTAGTAGACTGAGCAGTTAATATCCAGCACTCAGAATCTTTGACACCCTTAAGCACCTACCCTACCCATTGCATCTCTAGAACTTTTTTGTGGGGTGACTGGAGGTGACTCCTATTCTTACCTGATACACAGCCTAGGTAGGTGTCATTTATAGTGGTTATAGGCAGTAGGCAAGAAGCCACGTCTTGTCTTCACTCAGACGTGCACCATGTGCCAATTTCCCTTTGCTCTAAAGCACATGGGGGCCATAGTGGTCTTGTTGTGAAATGAGCTTGCTTTTGAGTAGGGGGGCTGCCCAATAGAGTCTGGCTTAAGGTAGGTGAACTTGATATGGTTCAGCTAAAGGTAAGGCTGCTTGATTTCTTGGAGTGGTTATTTCTCCTATATTCTGGAGCCTTGAGGCCATTCATTAGTATGAGAGGTTTTGTGGAATAGCTCCACTAATGATTTCCACAATCAAATTCCCTCTTAGAAGCCCAGAGGTCTAGATATTTACTGTAGTCCTGCCCACTCAAAACCCACCTAAGAGGAAGTTATTTGTGGAGTAGAACTGAGCATCCTCTATTATTTCTGGCTGCCCTCCCACCATGATTCCAGAAGTTCCTGCATACTTATCATAGATGATATCCTGATTTGTAGCTCAAAAGGTAAGACATTTTACTTAATTTTTGATTTTGTGTTTAATAGTGAAAAAGTAAAACTATAGATGAAAGTTTCTCTTTGGAGGGAGTGATTCAGTTATTGGTGAAGTTAGAGGATTTGATTTCTAACTCCCAGGCCCACTAGATATATGACCTTGAATAGGCAAGTCACTCAGAACTTTGTGCCCCAGTTTCCTCATGGTGTTTTTGTTTGTTTGTTTGTTTGTTTTTAATGTCTACACTATAGAGTAAAATGTCAAGCACTCAAAATAGTGCTTTGGTTAAAGTAAGTCCTCTACATAAAGCATGAAACAAGATTATCATAGGTGCATCTTCTGCACTGATAAAGTCATCCAGACCAAAGAATCTGAAGATAGGCCTTGTTTTTAGACTAGAGCTCTTACAGCCTTTCTGGAGAATGCCAGTTGGCATGGTTCCTGTAGGGTAATTAGGTACTGTTTGGTTACTTTAAAAATATATGTCTTTTAATTCAGTAGAACCTCATTGGCTCAAAATTTTCCTTAGGGTAAATGTCACAAATGTTTGTCAAAATACCTGTATAAGACTTTTCCCCCCACCAAAATATCTAGGAAAAACTGGAAAAGTAAAATTATAGCCCCTCCATTTATTCCACAGGTGCTTATACAACTATTAGAATGGACAAGGTAGATCTATAGAGGCATACCTAAAAATGTTTCAAGTGATAAAGATATACTAGTGTCTTCTATGGCACTCCCTTGGTGTCCATTTACACATAGCTATACATATTTACATAGACAGTGGTGTGTGTATATATAAATTTTTTTTTCCTATTAAAAGCACATCTACAGGGCTGGGGATGTGGCTCAAGCGGTAGCATGTTCTGGCATGCGTGGGGCGCTGGGTTTGATCCTCAACACAACATAAAAATAAAATAAAGATATAGTGTCCACCTAAAACTAAAAAATAAATATTTTTTTAAAAAGCACATCTACAAATAAAGATTGTATTAAATAGTCTTTAAGGGGGGGTACAGATCAGTGTGTCTGTTCATAATGAACTGAATTTCCTGAGAAATTCAGTTAATGCTAGAGTGATATGAGATTACAGTTAGTGTGGGTACCTCTTAACTTCCTGCATTTGCACACAACTAGTGGACTCTCACTTATCCTTAGGGCTGTAAGTGTAGAGAGCAGGCTTAGTACTGTATCCTGGGTATGTGGTAGCTCTGAGTAGGCTTCACCTTTCATAGAGCTGGGTCCTGGGTTTGTGGTGGCCCCAAGTAGGCTTCAGCTTTTCATGTTACTTTAGTCTGTTTTCTACAATAGAAGACTTAAAGGAAGTCTTGCTAAAGACTTGCTAAAAAATGGCATACCTTTCCCTGGTTTGAGGTCCCTGGAAGAAAGCCAGTATGAATTCAAGAAAATCCAAATTGATTTTTTAAAACATAGGTATTTAGATGAAGATTTGGTCCACTATGTTTAATGAATAAAAAGGATGTTATACTTCATTGATTCTAAAATATACCCTCCTGCAATAATCCCTATAAGTATTAACAATCTTGAAATGGGAATGAGTCTTAAAATCAATGATAGGAGAAAACTTTGGTTTATGACCTTGTTAGCAGCATCTACATACATCAGTATTGTTCAGTAAAGGCAAAAGTTTTTAACTCAAGGCTTTGAAGTGTTGGCAAGCTTACTACCAGTTTGTTTAAATTAGTAAGTAAAGAGTTTACAATTTAAAAATGTATGATAAGCTTTATTAAAACTACAAAACACTGAAGAAAGAAATTGAAGAAGACCTTTGGAGATGGAAAGCCTCCCACATTCTTGGACAGGCAAAATTAATATTTTCAAAATGCCCATACTACCAATTTCTGCATTTCTTCACCTTTCTCATCCCTTTTCTCTCCATCTCCTTATCTCACTTATCTTCCCCATCTTTATGATAGCTGACCCCTACCCCTCTTTCCCCCATCTTACTTTATTCTAGCTTCTGCATATGAGAAACTATTCAACCCTTGACTTTCTGATTCTGGCTTATTTCACTTCCTATGATGTTGCCCATAATTTCTGCCATAATCTCATTCTTCTTTATGGCTGTGTAAAACTCTGTTGTGTATATATACACCACAGGTTAATCCATTCATCTATTGACAGATAAATTGTACTGCTATAAACATTGTTGTGACTATATCACTATAATATAGTACGCTGATTTTAGTTCTTTCAGATAAATGCTGAGGAGTGGGATAGCTGGGTCATATGGTGGCTACATTCCTAAAAAAAAAATTGAGGAATCTCCATACTGCTTTCTAGAACAGTTGTAATATTTTGCAGTCCCACCAAATGTATGAGTGTACCTTTCCCCCCACATCCTTGTCAGCATTTATTATCATTTGCATTCTTTTAAAAAATTTTTATTACTTGTTAGTGGGCCTTTATTTATTTTTATGTGGTGCTAAGAATCAAACCCAGTGCTTCACACATGCTAGGCAAGTGCTCTACGACTGAGCCATACCCTCAGTTCTCTGTATTCTTGATATTTGGCATCTGACTGGAGTGAGATGAAATTTCAATGTAGATTTGATTTGCATCTCCCTAATTGCTAGGGAAGTCAAACATTTTTTTCATATATTTCTTGGCCATTTGTATTTCTATTTTTGAGAAGTGTCCGATTAGTTCTTTTGCCCATTTATTGATGGGATTATTTGGGGATTTTTAGTGTTAAGCTTGAGTTCTTTAGGTATTCTAGATATTAATTTCCTGTCAGAGGAGTAGCTGGGAAAGATTTTCTCCCATTCTATAGGCTCTTTCTTCACACCTTCAATCATTTTCTTTGCTGTGCAGAAGCTTTTAAAATGTGGCGCTATCCCACTTATTGATTCTCAGTTTTATTTCTTGAGCTTTAGGGATCTTGTTATGGAAGTCAGTGCCTGCACTAATGTGATGATGGAGTGTTGACCCTGTTTTCTTTTAAAAGTTGCAAATTTTCTGGTCTATTCCTAAGTCTTTGATCCATTTTGATTTGATTTTTGTTCAGGTAAGATGTACGAACTAGTTTCATTCTTCTACATATGGATATTCAGTTTTCTCAGTAACATCTGTTAAAAAGGCTGTCTTTTCTCCAACATATATTTTGGGCACCTTTGTCAAATATATGTCTCTATCTGTATGTGTTTATTTCTGTGTCTTCTGTTTTACTCCATTTGTCTGAATGTCTAGGTTGTGTGTGTTTTTTGTTTGTTTTTTTCTTTTTGGTACCAGGGACTGAACTCAGGGCCTTGTGCATGCAAGGCAAGCATGCTCCCAACTGAGCTATACCCCCAGCCCTCTAGCATCACTCTTCATGCTCACAATTGCTTTGTCTATTGTAGCTCTTTTATTCTTCTAAATGAATTTTCGGATTGTTTTTTCTAGTTCTGTGAAGAATGTCATATATTGATGGGGATTGCATCAAATCTGTTATAGTACTTTTGGTAGTATGGGCATTTTGAAAATATTAATTTTGCCTGTCCAAGAATGTGGGAGGCTTTCCATCTTCAAAGGTCTTCTTCAATTTATTTCTTCAGTGTTTTATAGTTTTAAAGTAGACATCTTTCACATCCATGTATTTTATTTTTTATGTTATTGTGAATGGGATACTTTTCCTGATTGCTTTCTCAGCAAGATCGCTAGTAGGGTATAGGAAAGCTACTGATTTATGAATGTTACTCTTTTATCCTTCTACTTTGCTGAATTTATTTATCAGCTCTTTTGGTGCCCAAGTGTGGTGGTACATACCTGTAATTCCAGTAGCTCGGGAGGCTAAAGTAAAGAGATTGCAAATTCAAAGCCAGCCTCAGCAATTTAGTGAGGCACTAAAGCAACTCAGTGAGACCCATCTCTAAATAAAATACAAAAAAGGGCTGGGGATGTGGCTCAGTGGTTGAGTGCCCCTGGGTTCAATCCCCAGTACCAAAACAAATCTGGTGGGGTTTTTTTGGTCTTCTAGTTATAGGATCATGTCATTAGCAAACAGAGTTCATTTGACTCCTTTTACTACTTGTATTCTTTTCATTTCTTTTCTTTGCCTGATTGCTCTGGATAGAGTTTCAAGGACAATTTTGAGTAGAAGTAGTCAGAATAGACATCCTTGTCTTGTTCGTGATTTTGGAGGAAATGCTTTCATTTTTTCTCCATTCATTATGATGCTGGCTTTGAGTTTGTCTTATATAGCTTTTATAATGTAGAGGTAAATTCCTTCTATCCCTAGTTCCTTTAGCACTTTTAACATGATGGGAGATGGATTTTTAAAAAGGTCTTTTCTGCATCTATTGAGATGATCACCTGATTCTTGTCCTTATTTCTATTTATGTAGTGAATTACATTTATTGATTTGCATATGTTGAGTTGTACTTGCACAATGGCATGTAGCCCATGTGATCTTGGCATAGTATCCTCTTGATGTGTTTTTGAATGTGGTTTCCTAAAACTTTGTGAGTTTTGTATCTATGTTCATCAGGGATATTGGTCTATAGTTTCCTTTCCTTGATGTATCTTTGTTTTGGTGTCAGGGTTATACAGGCTTCATAGGGTGTATTTGGGAGTGTTCCCTCCCTTTCAGTCTCATGGAATAATTTGAAGAAGGTTGGTATTAGTTTTTCATTAAAGACCCAGTAAAACTCTGCTGAGACTCTATCTGGTCCTGTGCTTTTCTTTGTTGGAAGATTTTTAATTGCTCTTTCAATTTTATTGCTTGACACCATTTGACCCAGCCATCTCTTTCCTGGGTCTATACCCAAAGGACTTAAAACAGCATACTACAGAGACACAGCCACATCAATGTTTATAGCAGCACAATTCACAATAGCTAAACCGTGGAACCAATGTAGATGCCCTTTAATAGATGAATGGATTAAAAAAAAAAGATGTGGCATATATACACAATGGAATATTACTCAGCAATAAAAGAGAATAAAATCATGGCATTTGCAGGTAAATGGATGAAGTTAGAGAAGATAATGTCAATCCCCAAAAACCAAATGCCGAATGTTTTCTTTGATATAAAGAGGCTGATTTATAGTGGGATAGGGAGCAGGAGCATGGTAGGAACATATGAACTCCAGGTAGGGCAGAAGGGTTGAAGGGGAAGGGAGGGGTCATGGGGTAATTAATGATGGTAGAATGTGATGATCATTTCTATCCACGTAATGAAGATACGGATTGGTGTGAATATACTATGTATACAACCAGAGATATGAAAATTTGTGCTCTGTATATGTAATAAAAATTGTAATGCATTCTGCTGTCATATAAATTAAAAAATTTTATTGCTTGATACTGGTCTGTTTAAATTTTCTATATCTTCCTGGTTCAATTTGGGCAGGTCATATGTGTGTAGAAATTTGTTTCTTCTGGATTTTCCATTTAGAGCATAAAGTTTCAGAATAGTTTCTAATAATCCTCTGGATTTCAGAAGTATCCATGTCGGTATCTCCTTTTTCATTTCTAGTTTTGTTAACTTGGGTATTTCATTTGATTAGTTAGGGTTTATCAATCTTGCTTATCTTTTCAAAGAACCAACTCTTTATTACATTAATCTTTTGTATTTTTTTTCCTTCTCAGTTTCATTAATTTTGGCTCTGATCTTAATTATTTTCTGTCTTCTACTGATTTTGTCATTAGTTTGTTATTCCTTTTTAAAACCTTAAGGTATAGCATTGGGTTATTTATTTGGGATCTTTTCTATTTTTTTTTTTTTTAACATAGGCACTCAATGCTATGCACTTTTTTCTTAACACTGCCTTCATGTTGTTCCAGAGATTTTGTTATTTTGTATTTCTGTTCTCATTTATTTCCAAGAATTTTTTTATTTCTTCTATGAGCCATTCCTCATTTAAAAGAGTATTATTTAATCTCCATATGTTTATGTGGTTTTTATAATTTTTCTTATTGTTGATTTTTCATTCCATTATGATCTGATAGAATGTGCTAGATTATATCGGTTTTTTGTTATGTTTTGTTTTGCTAAGACTTACATTTTGATCAAGCATATGTTCTATTTTGGAAAAGGTTCCATGAGCTGCTGAGAAGAAAGTGAATTCAGCTGTTTTCAGGTGAAATAGTCTGTAGATATCTGTAGATCCATTTAATTTATAGTATCATTTAGGTCAGAAATTTGATTTTGTTTAGATGACCTGTCCATTGGTGAAAGAACTGTGTTGAAATCTCACAGTATTATTGTATTGGGGTCTCTCTGGGATTTGCTGGCAACAAGTTTTTGTTCATTTGTTTACATAATTAGGTGCACTAACATTTGGGGCATACATGCTTACTACCCTTAAATCTTCTGGTTGGAGTGTTCCCTTTATCAATAGTGGTGACTTACTTTCTGTCTTCTGATTAATTTTTGCTTAAAATCTGCTTTGTTAGATATGAGAGAGAATAGCTAATCCTGCTTGTTTTCAGACTCAATTTGCTTGGAATCCCTCCCCCATTCTTTTACATTCTGTCTGTGTATATCTTTGCCTCTTGTAAACAGCACATAGTTGGGTCTTATTTTTTTAATCCATTCAGCCCTTTTAACTGGGGAGTTGAGACCATTTACATTCAGTGTTTTTATAGATAGTTGTTTGTTATTTTATGCCATTTTGGTTTGTTTGCCACATTTAATTCAGTCTTTATTTTCATTTAGTTAGTTTCTCTTTTAGTGAACATCATCTATGTGGGAGCTTTGGGGTTTATTTTTGAGTTCCGCATGTAGTATATCTTTGTCGTGGAAAGTTTTTATTTCTGCATGAAATTTGAAAGATAGCTTTGCTTGGATGTAGAGATCTTGGATGGCAGTTGTTTTCTTGTGGAGCTTGAAATATCTCATTCTAAGCACTCCCTGATTCTAGGGTCTGAATTGAGAAGTCAGAAGTGAGCCTCATTGGTTTGCCTTTAAATATGACCTGACTTTTTTTCTTCTAGCTTTTAATATTCTTATTCTCTGTTAGGCATTTTGATTATGATATGTCTTGGAGAGGTTCTTTTTTGATCTTGTCTTTTTGAGGTTCTATTATAAGCATCTTATATGTGGATGTCTATCTCATTTCTGAAGTTAGGAAAATTTTCTGCTGCTAGTTCACTAAGAGGTTCTCAATATCATTAGCCTGTATCTACATGTTCTCTTCTGTCCCAGTGAATTTCAGGTTTGTTATATTGAATTTTCCCAGTTGTATATTTTTATATTCTTATATCCTATGTTGAAAATCTGAAATTGTTTTCTAGACAGCCTAATCTGTTTAGTGACACTTCCAAGTGATAATTTAATTCATGTGTCTCTATCATTTCCAGGATTTTGATTGGTTTCTTTTCAGTATCTCCATTTCCTTATTGAAATGTGCTTTTACCTCCTGTATTTGCTCTTAACTTGTTCCCTAGATCTTTTTAGTTTATCATTTTATAGCCTGTCTCTGGGATTTCATTCACTTCCATATATATCAGTTCCTTTGGGGGATTGTGAATTTTGGGGAGATGTTTGCCTGTTTCTTCATGACTTCTATCAGTTGAGATAATTTCCTCTTTATTTTTATGCATTTGTCCTTTGGTATGTAGTTTTTTTTTTTTTTTTTTTTTTTTTTTTTGGTGGTGGTGGTTGTTTTGTTCTATTAACAAATGAGTTGATATCTAGGAGTAGAACCTGAGGTCTCTCTCTAGTTGTTCCTATTTGGGGCCTGGTCATTGCTTTTTTTGTCTCCCTTATTCTCTGTGTTGAGATAGTGTTGAGGCTCTAGCAGGGCTAGCTCATATATCGAGTGAGGTTTGCTGTTTTGTGGTTGATTTGTTGAGTGTTGCTCAGCAGCAGGATCTCCAATCTGTGAACTTGAAGTATCCTAATCACTTCCCAGCCCCTCTTAGAGAAAGGGGGAGCAAGTTATAGCATTAATGTTAGCAATCATTGTTGAGCCTTAAAATAAATGTCCTGTGTCTACTTTGACATCTATAACATGAATTAGCTAGCACCTGTAGAGGAATGGTGGGGTCAGCATTTAACATCAGCACCAATAATAAGTAACCA
Organism: Spermophilus citellus; assembly: GCF_964194105.1. Lineage (NCBI taxonomy): Eukaryota > Metazoa > Chordata > Mammalia > Rodentia > Sciuridae > Spermophilus > Spermophilus citellus. The sequence continues at coordinate 191,868,938 of NC_138182.1, read as the reverse complement.
TGAACTAGATCAGACATTAAATAGCAGATGTCCACTACCTCATCCACTGTATTAATAATCACAAAAACACAAATGGGGTAGGAATTACATAAACTGTGAAATTCTATCAGCTAGTGGGATACAGGTTCTTAAGAGAAAAAATAGAGTAGGATGGCAAGAGAAATTTTGGATATATTTAAAAGTGAACAGAGGAAAAGCAGGTAGCAGATGATAGATATAAAGGAGGAGTAGTACATAACTAAAAGTAATAAAGCAGAGGAAGAGGGAACCGGACAGTTTGGCTATTAGTGGGGGAAGAGACTGAAGAAAGCTTAATAAAAAGAACAAAAAACAAGGTATAAGCAGTCAAAAATAAGATCAAAACAAATCATACCCATGTAAAATTTTATCCCCAACCAAAGCCTTATTCTAAAGCTAAATAATAAATGAAGAAAGCAGTTAAGATGAAAGAAAAATTTTATACACACATACATATATAATCAGCACAGCAGGAACACACAATCATATAGACTGGGAAAAAGCTACAGCCCCATCCCTTTTTATGTTGAAATAGGGTCTTGCTAAGTTGCTGAGACTGGCCTCACACTTGTAATCCTCCTGACATGACCTCCCCAGTATCTGTGATTACATAGGAATTATAGGTATGAGCCACTGTGCTCAGTTGCTCTGAGGTTCTTGAAAATCAGTTTTAAGCTTTTTGCTTTGAGGAGAATACTTTTGAACCTTCCACATCCCACTTTGACTTGGAGGAACTTCTTGTCAGTCTAACAGAATTCACAGGTTTCCCCCCTCTAGGGGTCCTGCAGATATCACAATAGACCCAACCCATCTATGTACCATGAGAGGGTTCCTAAATACTTCGCTCCATCAGCCTCCTCCAGAGGAGGCTTAAACTTGCTTTCCAGCACTTCTTTCTCAGGGCTATATACTGGCTTCTGAATATGAGTAGCATCTCCTGGCGGGAGAGTGGAGACTGGATGGATAAAGCCTAACCGTCAACTCATGTCCTTCTGATTGAGATTTCAGAATGTGTGGTCAGTGAAATTAGTAAAGGAAGAGGAGTTCTTAAAGTTTCTGTGATAAGAATTTTCTGCATGTCTTATAAAACAATAGTGCCTAAAAGATGGGCATTTCTTCTTTAAAAACCTGGAATGAAGAGTGTTACTCTTGGTAGTGACCATAGGTTAAGTTTCTATGGAACAGTTGATCTGGTACCCTCAGTGAAGTGGTGCACAAAGTATTTGACATTGTGGTTGGCACCAAGCACAAAATCAGTAAATGACAGATACCAAGTTATAATGATTGTCTTCTAGTGAAAGGCCCCCTTCCTCATTCAGCTTTTTGCTTGTTTCTCAGAGAATCACATTTTGGAAGATGTGAACAAATGTGTCATTGCTCTCCAAGAGAAAGATGTGGATGGTCTGGACCGCACAGCTGGTGCAATTCGAGGTCGGGCAGCCCGGGTCATTCATGTAGTCACCTCAGAGATGGACAACTATGAGCCAGGAGTCTACACAGAGAAAGTTCTGGAAGCCACCAAGCTGCTCTCCAATACAGGTGCGGGAACTCTCCCTCCATAGTGCTTCACACACGGCCGTGGTAGGGCAGGCTATCATTTTGTTAGCCTGGGCCCTGTAGTTAGGAAAAAGGAAGTGAAAACTTGGCTCTGGTCTTACAGGTTCTGGGTAGTACACCACACTTGTGGGAAGCTAGTCTGCCAAAGTCAGGCTTCACAGGAACATATCATGGGTGATCATGGATAAACAAGGAACAAATCCCAAACATACTATTTAAGATGAACTTCTGAGTTAAGTATCCCATTAATGAGTAAATACTAAATTAATGGTTTTATTTTTCTCATCCTTTTTCCCCCCCATCTTCTTGGTATTGGGACACTGAGGCCGTCTCAACCTCCTGAGTTGCTAGGGTTACAGACATGCACCACCATGCCCTATTCTTAAACACGGCCTCAAGTTAGTCTCACACTTCAAGTTCCCAAGCATCCAAACCCTGTATTGCAGTTTGTTGAGAGACAATGATTATATGAGTCTTTGTAAATACTGCACTTAATTTACCTCACCAATAAATACTGTTCACATGGGGAGAAGTACAGTCTCCTTATGAGCCTTGACTTTTCTGACTTGAGGATTCAGGGAAGGTTGGTAGGATGCTGTCTGCTCACTAGTGCAACCTGCCCTGTTTTTTTCTCTTCAGTCATGCCTCGTTTCACAGAGCAAGTGGAAGCAGCTGTAGAAGCCCTCAGCTCAGACCCTGCTCAGCCCATGGATGAGAATGAGTTTATTGATGCCTCTCGCCTGGTTTATGATGGTATCCGGGATATCAGGAAAGCAGTACTGATGATAAGGGTGAGTAACTGCATTCCAGACATTTTAACAGCCTCTTTCTTATCATATGCTAAACTTGAGCTATGCGTCATTCTGGAACTCAGCAGATGCAGTGGCAATATATTAAAACCATGAATCTAAAAGCTGTTAGAATGAGATATATTTAATTATGTTGTCTAAAATGACTGTTAAGGGGCTGGGGTTGTGACTCAGCAGTAGAGCACTCACCTAGCATGTGCGAGGCCCTGGGTTCGATCCTCAGCACCACATATAAATAAAGGTGTTGTGTGCATCTACAACTAAAAAGTAAATAACATTTAAAAAGCAAATAAGTAAATAAAATGACTGTTAACTAACAGCCCAAATTTGGGCTGAGAAGGGGAGCTAGCATGAGTTGGCCTTGAAGACTTAATTTAGGGCAGTTACTGTAGTGTGTGGCTTTGGCTTTAATTGGAGGGGAAACTACAGAAATACTTAAGTTAATTTTAGAGAAGGAAGTATTTCCTTAACATAGGCTAAAGTTATTGTTTACATTAAGTGTCCCTCCTGGAAGGGATATGCTAGACTTTTAGGCAGGATGCTAGAATCTTAGGGTATACTGCCTCCTTGTTTAACCAGTCTTCTCCAAGGAAATAGCAGTTCTCATTGCTGCAAGAAAGTCCTTGGCCTCTTCTGGGGCATAAACCAACCAGTTTTAGAAACTACCAACCCCACCCTAGTACACCCCTATGGTGCTGGGCCTAGCTGTCCTGGCTGTCTGTCCCACAGCAGTTGATCCCTTGCATGCTGCTGAGAGCATAAGCATGTTGCTCTGGAGTCTGAGGAGACAGGGTCCATGAACGTTCTTCTCTGGGCCAACTGGATGGCCCTTGCTGTAACTGCAGAGCAGGCATGTGGAATATGGCATCTGCCTGCTGCACAGGTGCATTGATGGTGCTCATGCAGGCTCCAGGCTCATCTGCATGTATTGGTGGGGCCCCAGCTGATGGAGGCTTTGCTGTCTTTATTCCTGCTGCTGTGCTAAGGAACCCACATTCAGCTAAAGCCTGGTACAGCAGTGTGTGAGGGTTCCAAGGTCGTGTATACCAGTGGTGATGTACATTTTGCCAAGGTTCTTTCCATATTAGCATACATCTAGAAATAGAATTTTAAAAGCCCTAATGGCAGGGCTAGAGTTGTGGCTCAGTGGTAGAGGGCTTGCCTAGCACGTGTGAGGCCCTGGGTTCGATCCTCAGTACCACGTAAAGATAAACAAATAAAGACATTGTGTCCATCTCCAACTGAAAAAAAAAAAAAAAAGCCCTAATGGCAGAGGTGTGGCTGAATGCCTGAGGCTGAGCCAGAATGGGTTGAAGAGGGTTGACGCTGTGTTCATCTAAGAGATGCTTCAGGCCCTGTAGTGCTGTCTTGGTTGTGAGAAACCACTTCGTAAGAGCAGGCAGGAAGCTTGAGTTCTTCATCCAATGAATTCCCTCGTCTCTCTTGATGCTGATTTCTTCTTTTAAAAATGGAGGTAATGGTGGCTTTGATGGTTTTACAGAGACAGTGTAATTGATGGGTTCCACAAGGGCCTGGCACCTAATGGCTGTTCTTACCATGTTGATAGCTGTGCTGGGACTAAAGAATGACAAAGGTCTTAACAGAACTTCCTCTGGACAACAGGCATGTGAAGAGTGATAGAATATACAGGGAAGCCTTTCAGGACAAAAGTGAGGTAGCCAAGAGTGCTTATGCAAGGATGAGACATTTGGAGACACTGTGATTTAGCTTCTCACTTGCTGTTCTGCTCTACATCCCTATTTCTGTCTCATAATTCCCCTACTTCAACTTCACTTCCATAGCCATGCCTTAGCCACGTCACTACCAGTATCTACACCCCCTCCATTATCCCAGTTTCAGTGTTCAACCTACTCCTTCCAGTACTGTGACTCAGAACAGTCCTTTGAGTTCACCAATACTTTAGTTGGATGGTCTCCCCACTTGTTATTTGCATTCAACCCTCAGGTCCTTGGTTCATTCATTTATTAATTTTGAGTCTGGGTCATATCCATTTCCCCTCTTCCTTATTCATACTTTGCAAAATGTAGTCCTAGTGAAGTCCTGCACTCTCTTGCTGGGTATGGTACAGATTAATACAGCCACCCTGACCGAGGTCACTGAAGCCATGACCACGTGTGGGCCCTTGGTGCCCAGTATCAGTTGTCCATCTCCCAATTCTAGCCTAGAGTCTATAGCTGTTTCATACTTCCTTGCTCTTCTCAGCCCTCCCACACCTGAGCCCCCATTTCCTAATGTGGCCTTTTTGCTGATTCCACTCAGGATAATGAGGCACTTGGAAGTCTTTCCCCTGTGCTTGTGCCCCATGGCTTCCTTTTGGTACCACGGACATCCCTGATTATGCTCCTGGCTGAGGCCATCCCTGCAGCAGGCATGAGATTCCATGTTCATTACCTTACTTCATCTACTTTTTCTGTTGGTTATTCCATAGTAAGAGGGGAAAGAAATCTCTTGGCCCTTTTCCTTCTCTTTGTTGGTTTTTCATCTCACTAACATTGATGGGGCTGTTGGGAAGTCCCTGGCCAACACTGAGAAGCTGACTCTCCAATGTGTAGCTTGTGTAGCTGACTTGCCCACTCCCTGAGCACTTGTTATGCCCAAGCTTCTTACCTTGATCACAACATCATCGTCCACATTCAGGCCAAACCTTGGATTCTCCTTAAGTTCTCTCTGTTGCATACCTCTCATCTGGTCTTACTGGCTTTTCCTTCCTGATAGAGAATCTGAACAAGCCCCCAGCATCTGTCACCTGGTCCATCTGGAGATGCCTACAGTCTCATTGTCTGAGAGCAGCCAGAGTGATGCCTTCAAGCTTTGGTTAGATCATGTCATCCACTGCTTTGAACTCTCCAAAAGCTGCCATCACTCAATTCTTACACTGGCCTGTGAAGCCTTCTGGGATCTGATTCTGTTGCCTTTCCATCCTCGTGTCCTGTTGCTGTCCCCTTTACTCCAAGCAGTGAGCCAAGTCCCTCTTTTGTGGCCTCCTTGCTATTCATCTGCTTCCCCAGGCAAACATTCCTCCTCCATCTCCCTTCACCTTCCCACAGCACTGCCTTAGGAGACCTTTCCTGACTACCCAGTTTCCCTTCACTGCTCTATTTATTTATAACATTTGTATGTATTTCACTTATTAGTTTGTTGCCACTGTTCTCGTTAGATTATGTAAAGAACAGGTATCTTTGTGTCATTTTGTTATCTCTAAGGCCCAGAATAGGGCCTTAGATACTCAACCTCAGTGGATATTTGAATATTAGAAAAGGAGTTACTGGTTTTCTTGGCAGGAGTAGTTCTTTGGTCTGTGATGGGTGGTTGGGGGAGGTTAGAGATGATGTTAGGAGACCCTGCTTTGAAAAGCCCCTGAGTGCACAACACTAAAGATATTTGTGACCACAGCATTAAAATCACCAGTGGTGGCATCAAATTTTGTGCCATAAAATCAGCAGGACCCAAGGGTCTCAATGTTGATGTGCTCTCTGGTACCTTGTGTGACATATACCATTCTTACTTTGTCTTATTCAGGGAGGAGCCCAGCCTTTGCACATGTCAGAACCTTTGATGCTCTTGTTGGTTTCTGAGCACTTCTCACATGTTCTCCATTTGAACCTTACAACAAGCCCCTGCCCTGGGCTTGGGTGAGGGACAGGTGCAGATGAGGGCTTCACCTTGCTGCCCTCTTGTCACAGGCCAGCTGGCTAGGCTGAGCGCCAATCCCAGCTGTTCCACTTGCTGCCCCCTTTCTGATAACTCCTGGAAGACAACACTGTGTTTCAAGTAGCTAATCATGAGGCTGATAGTTTGTGTAAAATAAGACTTTATTTCATAATTTAAGCAAAGAGCTAAAACCAATAAGAGTCCATTTGGAATTTACTGAACCCTTACTTGCCTCTTTTCCTTTGATAAAAGTTTTTTTTAAAAATCTACAAAACTTTAGAATACATTGCCTATTTTTACTCCTTAAGAGTCTTTCATTCCCTAAGAGAAAGTCCAGTATTAATTTTATGTTATTTTCTTTTTGTCAAAAAGTAGGAAAGTTCTATTAGTCTGATTAATACTGTAGAAAACACCCCTATTTTTAAGACCTTTTCCACCAACAATAGTTCTCACCTTTGTCTTCAGAAGCAGCTGTTGGAAAAATAACGTTTCAAATGAAAACCAGCTAGTTGTGCACTTCATAGTTCTAGCTGCTTGAGACGTTGAGGCGAAATGATCTCTTGAGCCCAGAAGTTTGAGACCAATCAGAGCAACATAGTGAGACCCTGTCTCAAAAACAGGGAGGGGAGCAAGCCATATATCATACAAAGAAATTGTACATTTATATATAAATATATTTATATATAAATCTGTGTTACGAAGAATTAAGCTCTGCCCCCTGTGAAAGAAGCCTTTTTTAGGAAGTGCTGATGTGGGGCCCATACAGGAATGATGAGTGATTTTAATTACCTGTTAGTGTTTGGAAATCTGCACCTTAAATCCCAGAATTCTGGGTCCTTCATGCTTTTGGCCAGGAAACAGTGTTGTTGGAGGCCCAGGGTTGTGTCTGACTCACAATCTCTGTCTTGGTGGCAGACCCCTGAGGAGTTGGATGACTCTGACTTTGAGACAGAAGATTTTGATGTCAGAAGCAGGACGAGCGTCCAGACAGAAGATGACCAGCTGATAGCTGGCCAAAGTGCACGGGTAAGGAAGTGCTCCTTGGGGCATTTTAACTTGTTCTGCAGACCTTTCCTGTCCCTTTCAAGCCTTGCCTTTTTCTCTTCCAGGAAAACACTCAGTATTTTTCTCTAACAGTAGGACTGAAGTTAACCTAAGTTGTGGCACCTGCTGTTCAACTGGAAGCAGAGCAGGAACATGGGCCTCCTCCTCAGCTGTGCCCTAGGGTTCTGGTTTGTGATAGATCTCTGGGTCAGAAAAGGCTTAGGATCTAGTCAATGCAACGTTTGTTAAAAGGATTGTGAAGTTTGAAAAAGATTGCTGCCTTTGCCCAGCTCACTGATACCATGGATATGAGTTATTTTAATTATTCATGAGTTTAAAAAAATAACAGTGGTACATTCAAGAAAACCAGTCAGTCATTGCATTCAAGTCATTAAATCTTCAATCAATAGCATTTGTTTTTGGAAGGACACCAAGAAATATTTCTATGGAGATTTTTTTTTTTTTTTTAACTCTTTGGAAATCCATCTTGAGCAGTGACCATGTCATGTTTTAAGTCCTGCTCAGGCACGAACACTTCAGGAAACGAAGAGGCAGAGCCTTGGCCCTGGGCCTGTGGCCTTGAGGGCTCCAGGTGCTGCTTTAACATGGTTTAAGTGGCTGTCAGATAGCCGCTTAATGTATGTTCCACTAGAATTTATGTTCCTCAGCAAATTCTTCTCTGCGTTTCTCTTCAAAATTAACATCCTAAAGCTACTTCTGATATACTTTGAAAACTTGGACATGTCCATTCGGAGCCCGCAGGCTCTGAATGAGCTCCACACCTTCTTTATCGCCTTCTCTCATTTTCTGGGAGGCAGAAGATAAAACTTTTTATTTTTTTAAAGAGAGAGAGAATTTTTAATATTTATTTTTTAGTTCTCGGCGGACACAACATCTTTGTTTGTATGTGGTGCTGAGGATCGAACCCGGGCCGCACGCATGCCAGGCGAGCGCGCTACCGCTTGAGCCACATCCCCAGCCCAGAAGATAAAACTTTTAAAGAATTAAACCAAATTTAAACCAGTTTCTGTTCCTACATAGATGTGATTGTGAAAGTTCCACACTAGCTTCTACCCCTCTCATGCTCTTTTCCTGCACACTAAATCTTGCTCTTGAAAGTGGTTTGGGAATTTAGGCTGCCATAAATGTCAGTAAAAAATGAGAAGAAATAGCCCTTCAGGAAAAATGAACCCTATTAAAGCATTATCCAACCTATGTCATACACTGCCTGTTGGAGATATTCTTGGCTAATGCACTGTGAGAACTTCACACTCTTTACATAAGAGCTTTCTGTACTTCTTATTGTAGGCAATCATGGCTCAGCTTCCCCAGGAGCAAAAAGCAAAGATTGCGGAACAGGTGGCCAGTTTCCAGGAAGAAAAAAGCAAGCTGGATGCAGAAGTGTCTAAATGGGATGACAGTGGCAACGACATCATCGTGCTGGCCAAGCAGATGTGTATGATTATGATGGAGATGACTGACTTTACCCGGTGAGCAGCACCCCACCCTGGCGGGCTGATAGGAGACAGGATAGTTTTCTTCCCCAAAGGCCAGGTTGCTTTGTAAGACATCTTCTGTTCTGTTCATCTCTGACCCTGCGGGGGTGTCATGGACAGGGATCCTTGTTCTCGTTTTTCAGAGGTAAAGGACCACTCAAAAATACATCAGATGTGATTAGTGCTGCCAAGAAAATTGCTGAGGCAGGATCCAGGATGGATAAACTTGGCCGAACCATCGCAGATCACGTAAGTGACGAACTTTCCTGAACTTATCTCTGAGCTTATCCTAGGCTCAGACAGTCCAGATTGACCTATTGCTGAGGTGGCCATTAGTGATCATAGCACTCTTCTTTATCCAAAAATTGTTCTGACCTATTTTAATCCCACCATAAATTTCTAAGGATTTCTGTATTCCTGTATTGTCTTTTTTTTTTTTTTTCCTGTATTGTCTTTGACAAATCTGAGGAGCTAGGTCTGGTTCCCATTAGAATTCATCTCAGTTAATATACAATGAACACTTGCTGTTGATTTATTTATTTCTCAGTTCTTAAGAACTTCAGGTCTGAGCAGAAACTGATTCTGCCAACCCTAACACACTAGAAACACATGTATCTCTCTCACGGTTTATTTCATATAAAAATCAGGAGCCCTAGTGGGGTGGGGTAGTGCACATCTGTAATCCAGCTACTCAGGAGACTAAGGCAGGAGAATCACAAATTCAAGGCCAGCCTGGGCCAATTTAGGGAGACCTTTAAAAGTGTCAGTGCTTGCCTAGCTGTGTGAAAGAATCCCCAGCATGGGGACCCTCCCACCCCCAAACAAAACAAACCCACTCCATTGGCCAGCAGCATTTTGAAATGCTGCTGTGCCTAGCTGGGGACAGACTTCCATGTTCTTTGTATTGCCTGTTCTCAACCAGCAGTTTCATCCCTTTATTCCCTCATAGTAATAGGTCAGAAAACTATGCTTCTATCTCCTGGAACATTTCCTGTGGTGCTCTAAGACTTATCAGAGAAGCTAATTTTTCCCTCCACATTCTTTTCTCTGAATTATTCAAACTTTCAGCCTCATCTACTGCCAGATGAGTGACAGCTGCCCCTCATTACTCAAAGCAAATATTCTGAAATCATCCTTCATACCACCCAGTAAGAAGCCTTGTTGCTTCTAGTGACACCATCAAAGTTTTTCCTGTTGAAATTAACAGCTCTATCTAGAGCTCCATTCCACCTATCTTGACCACCATGGCCTCTCCCTTCCTGCTCTTTCCTGTCTTCACCCTATTCTGCATGCAGCTACCAACACTGCCATCATAAAACACAAGGCCTGCTTAGAAAAAAATTCAGTCTCCAGAATGAACTACAAGCCTCATTTTATACAACTCTTGTTCACAGTGAGGCCCCAGTCTCATCGGAAGAAAGTGTTTCAAACATTTGAGAGGTGTGAGGATTCCTCCTTTAGGTAAAGCAACCTGAGATTCAACAGTATCAGGAGCTGGGCAGGGCCACTGTTTCCCTGTATTTGGTCAAGGTTTCTTGCTTTGGTTTACTTATTCATCCTCCATCTTTGCCTTAAGTGAATGTCTCCTATCATTGGCTGTTTAATATTTGCACCCAAAACTGGGCAAGTAAAAAGCTTCATGGCAGAAGAGCTATTTGTTTGATTGGGTAGTGTCCGTAACTTAACACATTCTTTTCTATGTAATCAGGCTCTTGCTGAGATTTTTTAGGGCCATATGCTTCCTCCCTATTAAAAAATTGAATCCTTGGCAGTGGTGGTTTCTTCCAAGTTGTGGAGTTAGTGAAAGGAGGGCTCAGGAAGTCTTTATGTCCCATGCTATGCAGCACAATTAGGGCTCCCCGAGGGGACTTGCCTCTTTCCTTGAGCCAAGTGGACTAGGGATGTGAACACCCCAAATAACTGGGTAATTTATCTCTCTTGCCCTTTGCTCCAGCAAGAGGAGAGGAAACTTTCAGAACTGGCCCTAGGGTGGGGTGCTGTCACTGGGCTTGCAGTGTTATTGAGCCTGCTGAGTTTGTTCTCCCCTCAGTGTCCAGACTCAGCCTGCAAGCAGGACCTGCTGGCCTACCTGCAACGCATTGCCCTCTACTGCCACCAGCTCAACATCTGCAGCAAAGTCAAGGCTGAGGTCCAGAACCTTGGTGGAGAACTTGTTGTCTCTGGGGTAAGTGTTAGTGTATTCCTGCTCACCACCTTTTCTTACTACTATGTCTAAAATGAAAGCAGCCTCTAGTCTATCTATATAAACTCCTCACTTGGAGAACATGTGCTAGGCAGAAACTCCCAAGTTCTCTCTTGGTCCCCGGAGGCCACAAGCTGCACATCTCCCTGCAGAATTGCAGCTCTGTTTAGCATGGCATGATTAGTGATAGCTACAGCCACTACCAGAGCTGGCCACTCATTGGGAAAAATATTTTTTATCTATCTTTCCCAGAGAAGAATTAAGCCTCTTCAGAAATTGCAAAGTAGACAGTCTGCTTTCTTCTACCAAAAGTGCAGAATTGTAGCTATTCTTTTTCCTGTTAATCAGGTCTCAATTTTGGGTCCTCCTCACCTTGTTTTGCTGAGTCCCCACAACTTCTGTTAATCCCATGGAATTTCCTTTAAAAGGAATTTTCAGCCAGGCACAATGAGACACAACTATAATCCCAGCTGCTCAGGAGGCTGAGGCAGGCCTAAGCACCTTAGCAAGACTCTGTCTCTAAAAAGGTGGCAGAGTGCTTGGGTAACATACACAAGGCCAAATACTGCCCCCCCCCCCAAAAAAAAAAAATTGAACATATTGACACCCTTTACTCATCTGTCTTCTATGGAGCAGTCTCTTTTAGAGATTCTCTAAAATGAGGGAGGAGATGCCTGAAAGCAGAGGGGGAATGGGTATATTGGTCAGATAGGGGCCTGACTGGATTCCTCCTCAGTGCTTCTAGTTCTTCAGTCACTCAGTGTCAAAAAGATAGATGCCAATCCACCTCCAGTGTTTGTTTTGTGAACGAATGTTTGCGGGGTGGAAGAAGGCAAGATGATGATGACCTATATACTTTCTTACACGTCCTTTCCTTTGTCAGAGGATCTGAAACATGGGTATTTTAAGGCTTTTTGTATCCAATCAGAAACAAGGTTGCTGGCCAGTATTCTGTACTCTGGGGACCTGCCCAGATTGTGGTGCTAGAGGGTCATTCCCATCAGATATGACTCCTTACTGTCCCATTCGTGCCTTGTAGGTGGACAGTGCCATGTCCCTGATCCAGGCAGCCAAGAACTTGATGAATGCTGTGGTGCAGACAGTGAAGGCATCCTATGTAGCCTCCACCAAATACCAAAAGTCCCAGGGCATGGCTTCCCTCAACCTTCCTGCCGTGTCCTGGAAGATGAAGGCACCTGAGAAGAAGCCCTTGGTGAAGAGAGAGAAGCAGGATGAGACGCAGACCAAGATTAAGCGGGCATCTCAGAAGAAGCATGTGAACCCTGTGCAGGCCCTCAGTGAGTTCAAAGCCATGGACAGCATCTAATTCTGCCTTAACCACCTGCCCCCACCCACGGGGGCTCTTAAAGATCAATCACCGTTCTTCACTCAAGTATACTTGCTAAGTAGAGAACACCTACATAGGAAGATTTTGAAACCAGCCAGGTGGTGAATTTTGCCAGGATATGTTTAAATTGGTCAAAAAATGCTTTTAGATTCAGCATATTTCTAGCTGTATTTTTATAAGCTTAAATAAAAATTCCATAACCAAAGCAAATCCCCCATTAACTTGTTAGTAATAATCAGATTGGAATACCCATTCTCTCAGCAAAGAGAGTGGACTCAACTGTGGAGGAGGAATGTCCCAGAAAGGTCTTGCAAGGGATAAAAACATATCATGAAAAACAAAACACACAAAAAAACTCGATTATTTTTTATGAAATAAGAATTATAATGCATGGCTACAATTACTAATGCACTCTGCTGCAGAACATTAATAATAATGTTGCTTTTTTCAGGCTGGGATGTTGGGATGCCTTAATTTGAACATGCTTTTTTCTCCCCAGCTGCATAGGCAAAGTCATCATTGGGCTCACTTCTAATAATTGCAGTGTTTCCTGCCTTAGGCTTGCAATAGAAGCCTGACAGAATGAATAGTGTTTGCTTAGGCCATAATTTAGAATTTACCTTATTTGTGATTACTACATTGATTACTATAGCTACAAGGTATACTTTTACTGTCTTATTTAAATTTTATTAATTTGAATGTTTTTTACACTAGCTTTTCCCAATAAAGTCCACTATGAAACCAAATATAAGAGGCTGAAGTCACTGTATCTGCTTTCAGGAAGTGTCTTGGGGACTGGGTTGTAGCTCAGTGGTGCAGCACTTGCCTAGGGTGTGAGAAACCCTGTATCAGTCACCAGAACCACAATACTCTTGGACTTGTCATAGCATCTGCGCCCTCCCCATCTTCTCCCGGGACAGTTGCTCAGTGAGGGACACTATGCCCATAGTTTTAGGGAGGGCCGTATTGCCTCATTGGCTTATGACAGGCCACACACTTGTCCCGTTGAATATCCCAACCTGTACCTCCATCTTGGGAACTCACATGAACATTCTTCAAGGTTCACATCAAGACCTTGGAGGCATAATTGATTCTTCCTTTCTTTTCTACATTTTTTTCTTAACATTCAACCATGCCATGAAAATAAGTGCCTTAGAACTAAAAACTCACCTTAGCTCCCTGTCTCTTCCCAACAACCATACCCTTCTTAGTCAAAACTCCTTAAAGAAATGGCTGTTGTCACTGTCACCTTTATGTAAGTTCTGTCACTTCAGTCAGCTGTCATCTTGCCTGCTCTAGCATCATCCCTCTTGCTTCCACACTGCCACACTGGCTTTTTCTTCCACGATCCCACTGACCACACCCAAGGAATGGTCAGGGGGACCAGTCCTTGCGCAAAGCACTTCCATTTCCAGATGCCTCCCCCAGGTTTTGTCTTCACCAACAGCTTTTCTGTGTTGAAGGACGTGTCTGTACCTGGGCCTCTTCCTTTCACTGTCGTCTATGCTCACTCTTCTAATTCAGCCTCTATTCCTATCTTTTAAACTGTCACTTAGATGCCTAATAACATCTCAAGCTTGACCCGTCTGGACCACACTGCCATCACTGCCCTCTACCACTCATGCCCAAAGCCCTTCTTGCTATTTTCCCCACCTCACTAGCTGGCACTACTAGTCACCTCATTTCTCTGGCCAAATATCAAAAAAGCAAAACAATCTCTTTAAAATATAAGATCTTCCTACTTTTCCTACACCACCTCTGTTTACATTCCGGGTCATGTAATCAGTTATTGCTGTTTAACAGATTTGCAAAACTCAGCAGCTAAAACAAATAGTTATTACCGCACAGTTTCTGAAGGTCAAGAACCCGGGAGCAACTTGGCTGGGTGGTCAAGGTTCAGGGTCTCATGACCATGACGCGGCAGTCAGGACATCAGTTGAGGCTATGGTGTCAGCTTGACTGTGGGGCGGAGGGGTGGGGTATCTACTTTCAAGCTAGTTGATGCTGCTGTTGGCAGAGGCCTCAGATCCTTGCCTTTGTGGGACCTTCCAAAGAACAGCTCACAACATGGCAGCTGGCTTCCCCTGAAGTGAATGATCTGAGAGCAGCAGCAGCCAGATGGAAGCCACAGTGTTCTTTTAAAACCCGATCTGGAAAGTGATTCCCCATCACTGCTGCTACATTGTTGGTCACAGACCTATGCTGGTGCGACCAGGAGGTGGGCTACCAGCCAGCAGCAGCCTCCCTGACCCAGCTTCCCGCAGCAGCCTGTAGCCCATGTGAGAGAAGCCAGTTCACATCTCCCCCTGAGCCCAAACTTTGCATTGATTTTCAGACCCTCAGTAAAGGTCAAGGTCTTCAGTAATGGCTATGGCTCTGCACCCTCTGGCCTTTTCTCTCTAACCATTCTTCATCATTCTCTTTTTGTCCCTGGTCTCCCTGACATTCCTTCAACATGCCAAGTGTGTCCTGCCTCAACCTGTGTACATGAGGTCCCCAGCCCGGAATATACTTCCCAAGAGAGCCCTGTGAATTCTCTAGCATTTCCTTCAACTGCCTCATCAAAAGTCACCTTATTAGAAGGACTGCCATCCTTATAGTGTCCTCTCTTCATGGCTTTGAACTCTACGTATCCATTTGTTTCTGTTGTGTACTCTTTGTGGGCAGCAAATCTTTATTTTTTTCACCACAGAATCACCAAGGTCCAGCATACTTCCCACACATGGAAAGCACTAGAGAAATAGTTGCTCCGTGTTCTGTGGCTACTTTACCAGCAGCCTCCCTTTACCTGGCCCCTGCTGACACTCAGGGATGTTCTTCTTATTATTTTTTTTAATTTTATTTGGCAGTGGACCTTTATTTTGCTTATTTATATGTGGTGCTGAGAATTGTACCCAGAATTGTACCTCTCACATGCTAGGACAGTGCTCTACCACTGAGCCACACCCTCAGCCCTCTCATTGGCTTTTGTTCTTTAGTTTGTCACAATCCAAAACTGTCTCCCACACCTCAGCTCCAGATCCAGTTCTGTCTCCATCTGTTTCACCTGATGTCCACCACCCGACCCCAGCAAGACCCTGGGGTCATTGCAGAGGCTCCTGAATTGTCCTCAGCCCTGGACAGCTGCACTTATTTGACTGCCTCAAACCCCTGTCAAAGGCCTGTCTGGCTGCCCCTCCTTTACCATCTGATCACTCTTTTTTGTGTCCAGCCCTGGGGCCCTGCCATTTGCATTCACACTGCCCTCTAGAAGCATTTCCCAGAGGGCCCCTTCCCACCCATATGGGTCACAGGCATTCCCCAGGCCTCACCATCGCTATAGTCTCTCCTGACCTTGATGCCATTATTTACAAGTTTGTTTTGTTTGAGACAGGGGTCTCGATATTTTGCCCAGGCTGGCCTTGGAACTCAACTGACCTTTCTCCCTCATTTTCCCAAGCTGCTGGAACTATTGGCGTACAGCCCAGCTTAAGAAGTCAAATTTTTAAAATTTAAGCTTCTTTTTAAGCAGTATCTATTGTTTGATGTGCTGATATTCTTATAATATTACAATAATATTTTAATATTAACTTATGGATCACTTAGTCATCCTTTATAGCATAATGGGAAACAGCAGCCCCACTGTCCCTTGCTCCCTTGGCCTGTTCCCTTCCCTGCCCCAGCAGCACCTCCTGGGACCATCACAGCACCTGCCTCCTTGGAAGCAGGAGTCCCTCCGTTCAGGAACTCAGCACTGGCTCTGTTCCTCTCCTGTGTCCAGAAAAGGACAAAAAAAAATCATAGTTATGTTAACACTTATTGATTTAAACCACTCTATCAAAGATGCTAGAGCGCCAAAACTGGCAACCAAGGATGCACCTCCAGAGACCTAGAGAGCCTAAGCTGAGCCTAATCCTGAAACCCTACTGTCATCCCTGACCCGAGCAGCGCAGCCTGGGCAGAATGTGAGGAGACACTGTGTCCCACCCTGCTCTGGAGAAGTGCTGATTCTCACCCCTTCGCTGTTCACTAAGGGGACTGCCTGGCCTCTGAATTCAGACACTTGCTCTGGGCCAGGACCTACATGCTGTTGCTATCAACAGTTTCCATGACACACCCGGAGTAAGGCTTGGGGACAGAAGCCAAGTCCCAGCTCCCTCTACCCCATGGTGCCTGTCACACAGCTCTTGTGGCCCCTCCAACCTGCTTCCCCACCACCTGCACACACCGACCTCATGCAGAACCCTCAGCATCCCCCTCGCTGGCAGTGCCTGTGCCTTCCTCAGGGGGGCTCCCCCCTCCCACTGCTAACCACCCGCCCTGGGGTGGCTCCTGTGGCCCCAGATACTTCAAAGGCCCCCTCACCTCTGCAGCCCTTGTGCCCACAGCCTCCAGCCTGCTCCAACCTCCACCCAGGCCAGGGCCACCCCCTCACAGGAGAGGAGCTGCCACGTGCTGGCACCCCAGAGCCAGTGTCTGGCTTTACCATATCACCTCATTTCATCTCCAAAACTGGTGATGGGCCAGTGCTAGCTAGCACCACTCCTCCAACCTCCTAGCTGAAGAAGTGGACGGAGAAAGGTGAAGGGGCTCACCCAAGTTGCCTAGTGGCAAGTGGCCCAGGCCACCGCCAGATTCAAGACCCAATCCCTGTAATGCCCCAGGTTCTGACCACCTGTACTGTAGCCTCAGAGGTCCCTTACAAGAGATGACAGTGACCACTTCCCCCTTGCTTCTGCTCCTACCCAGCTTGTTCTCCTTGAGGTCTCTGGTATGGACGAGTTCCAGGGCTTGGACCTTGGATTTGGGTCCTCCTCTTCTCTGTGTCCAACCACATCAGCCTCCAGGCTGATGGTCCCAAGCAGTGGTGGCTAGCAAATGTTTAACAGACGGCTCTCTGGGGCAGGAAAGGGTAAGGGGGTGTGTGTGTGTGTGTGAGTGTGTGTATACACACGTGTGTGCACATATGCACACATACATTTCTTTATTATGCATTATATTGCTATAAAGGAGTAAAGCACACAATTTACAAATAATATTAAAATACACAACACTCTACTTTGAACTTCGCCTGGCTGAATGATTCTTATAAATAGGCTTTCACTGATTTTTGCAGCGCTCATTTCCATAGCCATCCTATGGCTGCCACTGACAAATGAGTCTAGTTCCGACATGAATGTTGCTTGACTGATATTTTTGTTTACCTTAAGGAGCAAGAAGAAACAACAAACCCTTTATGGTGGAATTGTACTTGTTAGAAAATGAGTGACTTCTTTGTGGAATCAGCAGTTGTGAATTACTGTAAAATTACTCTCTCCATTTTTTGTGCTATTGACAATATCACTGCTACAAACAACTTACTTTTAAGTTTAACTGGCATTGTTAACTTTTTCCTCATCATTTTCTTAAGTCTAGACTATGAACAAAGTGCTAAGTTGATCTGCAGCATGTCCCAATTTCCATGGTGTAAATACTGTACCACATGACTGGCAGTCACTATGGCAGCCATCTCCTGGACACATTCCAGAGCTGGATCATCTCCAGATCATGGTAACATGTAGGCATTAGAAAAGGATTTGCTTTCTGAATTCATTACCTTTTTGAAATTTGGGTTGGAATTCAAGTACAATCCACTCTTTCTGATGTACCAGCCCTGGTGGCCCACGCCAATAATTCCACAGCTGGGAAGGCTGAGGCAGGAGGATCAGGAGTTCAAAACCAGCCTCAGCAACTTATCGAGCCCCTACGTCTAGACAGATAAAGTATTTAGAAAGGGCTTGAGACATGGCTCACTGGTAAAGCGCCCCTGGATTCAATCCCTAGTACAAAGCAAAACAAAACCCCAACTCATCCCCCATCAAAGTCCTGGCAAAACCCTTTCCTTATATTTTCACCTTTTCCCGAACACAAACAGAGCCCTACAGCCTTTCAAACTGCATTTCAATTAGCATGATGCTTGTGTGATGTGTGTGTATTGTTGTGTATAGCCTTAGCTCATTTCTTTTTTACTGCTGAGTAGTATTCCTTATGAGGGTGTACTATAGATTGTTCATCCATTCCCCAGATGAGGGCCACCTCAGTTGTCTCCAGGTTTGTTTTTTAAAAAACAAATAAAACTGATATACAAGCATTTGCATCCAAGGTTTTATGTAAACAAATTTTTGTTCATCTCGACTAAACACATAGGCATGAGACCACTATATTCTGTGCCTAGAATATGTTTACAAGAAACTCTGCACGCTGTTTTCTATGGGGTCTACGCCATTCTGCACCCTCCAGCATGCAATGAGTGTCCAGTGGCTCCACTTCCTCCTCCTGTGGTGTCAACAGGCTTCTTTGTTTCCGTGGGTTTTTTAAGCCATTTAATAGGCAGATAGTAGTGTCTCGCTATGGTTTCATTCTATGTTTCCTTAACTACTAATAAGGTTTGGCATCTTTACATGTGCTTCTCTGCCATCTGTATCTTTGTTGGTAAAATGTCTTTTCAAATCTTTTGCCTAGTTTTTATTGGGTTGGGTATTTTCTTATTGGTGATTTTCTTACATACTTAGTCAACTATCTGATTTGAAATATTTTCCTGGTTGTAACAAGTTTTTTATTCTCTTAATAGTTTCTTTCATGGAATAAAAGTTTTTCCAATTTATCAATGTTTTCATTTTATGAATGTTGAGTTTGATGTTCTGAGAACTCTGACTCCAGGTCTCAAAGATTTCTCTCCTGTTTTCTTATGAGTTTTATCATTTTATATTTAGGTCTATGATTGATTTTGAGTTAAACTTTGTACAAGATATCAGGTATACAGGTCAGGGCTCATTTTAAAAAATACAACTCTCCAACTGCACCATTTATTGAAAAAACAATCCTTTCTACTTTGAATTGCCTTTGCACTTTCATCAAAAACCAATTGACATAAAAACAAAAACAAACCAATTAACTACACAGTAGTTTCCCTTTATCTGTAGTTCTTCTTTCTGTGGTTTTAGTTACCGTTGGTCCATCATGGTCCAAAAATATTAAATGGAAAATTTCAGAAACAAACATTTCATAAACTTTAAACTGTATGACATTCTGAGTAGCATGATAAAATCCTGCACCATCCAGATCCAGCCTGACCAGGCTGTCCAGTGTATCCATACTGTATATACTACCTGTTAAGTCATTTAGTAGCCGTTGTGGTCATCCGATCAACTGTCATGTGCTTGTGCTCATGTAACACTTATTTAATAATGGCCCCAAAGTGTAAGAGTAGTGATGCTGGCAATCTGAATATGTCACAGAGAAGGTATAAAGTACTCCCTTAAAGTAAAAAGGTGAAAGTTCTCAATTAAAAAACAAAACATATTGAATTTGCTAAGATCTATAATAAAATGAATCCTATTAGAGAAATTTGTATTGATTTTGCTATCACACCTCAAAACTTCAAGTTACAACCATAGTGTATGAGAAGTGCTTGGTTAAAACAAAACACCTAGGATTAGAGTGTTTGGTACTACCATTAGTTTTAGGTCTCTGCTGGGGGTCTTGGAACATATCCTTTGTGGATAAAGGGGGACTACCATATTTGTGTGGGTCTATTTCTAAATTCTAGTGTAACTTATTGACCTATGTGTCTATCCTTTGACCAAGGCCACACTCTTTTTTTGGAGGGGGTACTGGGGATTGAACAAGGGGTGCTTTATGACTTAGCTCCCCAGTCCTTTTTATTTTGGGGCAGGGTCTCATTATTGCTGAGGCTGACCTCAAACTTGTCATCCTCCTGCCTCAGCCTCCCAAGTCACTGAGATGACACCCACCACACCAGGTTCACTCTTTTTTTTGGGGGGGTGGGGGGTGCTGGGGATTGAACCCAGCACCTTATACATGCGAGGCAGGCACGCTACCAACTGAGCTATATCTCCAGCCCCTCACTCTCTTGATTACTAGTTTTATGGTCTGAAAATCAGCTAGTGTAAGTCTCCCCAACTTTGTTCCTCTTTTTCAAAATTGTCTTAACTATTCTAGTTGCTTTGTGTTTCCATGTTAAATTTTCTTGACATTTAAAAATTCCTATTGGAATTTCATTGAATCTATAGATCAATTTCGTGGGAAATGATAGCTCAACAATATGGAGTCTTCCAACCCATGAACTCAATATAGCTCCTCCTTTATTTAGATCTTTGATTACTTTCATCAGTAATTTGTTGTTTGCAGCATAACATCTTGCACCTATTGTATCAGCATAAAATCCTAATAATATTTCACTTCCAATGCTATTATAACTAGCACTGTTTTAAATTTCTTCTTGTTCATTACTAGTATATAGAAATAGAATTGAATTTTGTGTATACCTTATATCCTATGACCTAGCTAAACTCTAGCTGTATATTTTTTGCAGATTCTATGAGATTTTCTACATTGATATGTCATCTGTGAACACAGTTTTATTTCTTCTTTTATGCTTTTATTTCATCTTCTTGCCTTCAGGCACCATCCAGGACTTTCAGCACAATATTTAAAAAAAAAAAATTGTGAGACAGATCACTCTTGTCCTGGATCTTAGGGGAAAGAATCCAGTCTTTCTCCATTAAGCCTGATGTTAGGTGCAAGTTTTTATGTAGTTTCCCTTCAGGAGGTTAAGGAAATTCTCCTCTATTCCTAATTTGCTGAGAGCATGTGAAGTGAATGAATATTGGGCTCTGTCAATTTTTTTTAAGAGGGGGGGGGAGAGAGAGAGAGAGAGAGAGAGAGAGAGAGAGAGAGAGAGAGAGGGAGAATTTTAATATTTTATTTTTTAGTTTTTGGCAGACACAACATCTTTGTTTGTATGTGGTGCTGAGGATCGAACCCGGGCCGCACGCATGCCAGGCGAGCGCGCTACCGCTTGAGCCACATCCCCAGCCCCTCTGTCAATTTTTTTCTGCATCTCTTGAGATGATCGTAAGGCTCTTCTTTTTCTTTGTTCTTTTTACTTATACATATTAGGATTCATCTTGAGATAACGATTGGAATATAATTTGCTCTAATTTAGTCCCCAGTACTTCTCCTTTTCCTCCCCTCTATTCTACTAGTCTTTGTTATTTATTTTAATTAACTTTAGTCAGTGTCTCGTGGAAGTACATGATGGTGAAGACTCGCTGTGGAGCTTTCCTACAGGTACACAGACAAGCTGGGCAGATCCATTCCACTGTCCTTTCCTTGTCCAGTCCCTTCTCATTCCCTCTCAATCCCTTCTTTCTTCTATTTTAATGGAATCCTCACATTTTCCTTTCACTTTCTTTATATACCACATTTGTACTAATGGCCTTTCTTCTTTAATCTGGGAATATGGTAACTTGAGCTGAACTAATCTCTCTTGCTTAGGATAAACTCCATTTGCTTACAACTTTTATACATTGCTGCATTGGATCTGCCAACATTTTGTTGGACTTCCATGCTAAGGATTTAGGGACTTGGGGAAAATATATTGGTATTCATGATGCTGGCCTTATGTCATGACTTTGGAAGTGTTTTCTTCTACAGACTGTATGGAATCCATGTTATTTGGTAGAATTTGCTAGTGAAACATCTGGTCTGGAGTTTCCTTTGTAGAAAGACATTATGAATTCAGTTTATCTAATTGATAGGGGACTCTACTAGTTATCTGTTCTTGAGTGAGTTTTAGCAGTTTGTATTTGGGGTGGGCAGAACAGTGGCTCCCCAAAGGTGTCCACATCCTAATCCCTGCAACCTGTGGCTACATTGTTACCTGGCAAAGGGGGACTAAGGATGTAGACAGAATCAAGATTGCAAATTAGTTTTAAGATAGGGAGATGAGCCAGATGCACTGGTACACACCTACAATTCCAGCAGCTCAGGAAGCTGAGGCAGGAGGATCCCAAGTTCAAAGCCAGCTTCAGCAATTTAGCAAGGACCCTGTCTCAAAAAAAAGGGGGGGGGGGCCAGGGATGTGGCTCAGTAGTAAAGTACCTCTGGGTTCAATCTGGTACCAAAAAAAAAAAAAGTTTAAATGATGTCATAAAAAGAATTTGACTTGCTTTTGCAAGGTGACAGTAAAGGAAAGTCTCTGAGGCAAGAAATTTTTACAAGAAACTGAAAAAGACAGGGAGGTGGCCCCTACCCAGAGCCTATAAAGAACTGCAGCCCTGTGACACCTTGGTTTTTGCCTCATGAGAACTGTGGCAGACTTCTAACCTACAGAACTGTAAGAAAGTAAATCAGGGCATTTTAAGGCACCAGGTTCATGATGATTTGTTAGAGTAGCAACAGAAACTGATAATAGTGAAAACTGTTTTTCAAAGAGTTGGTCCATTATTTCCTCTGTTGTCAACTGATTTTACAACTTTCTTATTTAGAGTTGTTTGTAATATATTCACTTATCCTTTTAATGCTGAGTCCATAGTGATATCCCTCTTTCATCCCTGATATTGGTGATTTGTGTCTTCCCTCTTTTTCAGAGAACCATCTTTTATTTTCATTGATTTTCTCTAGCTTTTCCATCTTCGATTTTATTGGTTTCTGCTCATTATTTCTTTTTCTTGCATTCAACAGGTTTAATTTGCTTCTTTTACTAGTTTTTTTTAAAATTACCTTTGCTTTTTAATCTGTTGTTTAATCATAAGTTTATATATATATATATAATTTGTTTATATATAAATAAATAAATATATATATATATATATATATATATATTTTTTTTTTTTTTTTTAAACAAGAGCTATATTTAACAACCAGTTCACCACACTTCATATCCTCAGGACTCTCTCACACATGGTGTCTGGCCCTTTTTTTCCCCTAGACTTCTTTCTAAGGCTCCAGACTCTGGCCCCAGCTTCCTGTTCAACATCCCATTTCAATGTCCTATGGACACCTTGATATAAACATACAAACCATGCCACACAAAGGCCCAATCCTTTCCCATCCTCTTTTACCTTCCCTATTTTTGTTACTCACACCTCCACCTACCCTTCACTCCAGCCCAAAGTGAAGCTGTGTCCTTTGATGCATCTTGCCTCACACACCACATCCAGCCAGGGATCCCCTCAGCTCTACCTGGAACACCAAGCTTGTAGCTGAGGCCTGCTCCCCCACCACCCTGGCCCCCACCAAACTGAATGGAATCTGCACCTGTTTCCAGGCTCTGTCCTGGCCTCCATCATCTCCTCTCGCCATTTGACAAGAGGGATACTGTCCCAGCAGGTCTTACCTCTGTCCCCAAATTCCTCCCCACAGCCTGTGAGCCTGCTCTTCCTTGCCCACATTCCTCCTTCCTGCCGATTCACCGCTTTTCTTGCAATGCCCCAGCCACGTTCCAGCCTGAGGACCTTGCTCTCACTTCACCCTTGGTCAACAAAGCACTTGCCCAGGTTCCCTCATGGTTTCCACTATGACACAGCAACTCTGCAGAGGCCTTTCTGGCATCCTGGTCCCTTTGTGGTGTTTTGCTGTCCTTTAGTGCCCTGGCATTCATCTGGCCTCACACTGAAGGCTTGCTTGTCACAGCTCAGATGAGGTCCTGGCCTGAAGCAGTCCTCCATCATGTGTGGAAGGAATGAATGAAGGAGCAGCAACCCAGGGGATGCCTAGAGCCCCCACTTCCTCATGTTATCAGGATGAGGGTACACCCTGGCAAGGCTGACAGGGCCCTGGAGGACATGGTCACCACTGACCCATGTGGCTCCACCTTGGGCCACATGTCCCTCAACCACACCACTTCCCCCAGCAACAATTACCCCATGGGTTTCTTGAATGGACCACACTCTCCCCTCAGGCCCTCCTGCATCTTCTGGGACTGAAATCCCCTCCCTACCTACCTGATTTGTCCTTCGAGCCTCCTCAGGTTTCAGTTTGATTATCATCATCTCAGGGAGGCTTCCCTGACCCATCCACTAGGTCCGGGGCTTCCTTAGCTTCACCACAGCATATGTCATACTGCGCCTCCCACCCTAGCTCCCTGACGGCAAGACCTGTGACTTACTAACCTCAGAGTCTTGAGGCCCAACATGTACTAATGCATAATCGATAGAATCTGAATGAAAGGCTGAATGAACAGTGAGTTAATAAAAACAGACTGCCGAGAGACAGAGTGGAGACCTTCACCTACACCCCAGTCCCCATGCCTTTCAGCCTCCCAGAGGGCCTGGTTCAGCCCAGTCCAGGAGCAGGGTACCAACAATCAGGGTGTAAGCCAGCCATAGCTCAGTCTACTCCTGGACATAAGGACAAGAATCCTGTGAACCCAACATGTGACAGGGAGAAAAGACAGGACCCAGGCAGGAAGAAGTCACATCAACCACATTCTGGCGGTTGCAGCCCCCATTACCATTCCTTGCCTAACTTCAGGCCCAGGCTGCACTCCTTGGCCACAGTTTCCAGGATGGCACCCAAAGGGAAGGCAGAGAAGGGGGTCCCTCCAGACCTGCAGATGACAATAAACAATGAATTGGATGGTAGGACCAGAATCACCCCCAAGCAACCCAAGCCAGAACCCTGGCTCACTTGCTGCCCAACTCCTTGGAAGGCATCATTGGATTTTCTCCTGGGCCTAACAGGTTGCAGACTGACCTTCCCCCGCTGATGACCTGTCTGAGGATGTGTTGGGGTTAAGAGGGTGAAGGAGTGCCCCAACAGGCCTGCAGCTCAGTGGCCTGGCAAAGATTTAGTTTCCTCATTGCTCTTCCCCAGTGCTCCTTCCTCTATTCCAGAGATCCCCCACAGCTCATGGCCTGAGTCTCCCCTGGCTGTACAGATATGCTATTTTGTGAACATATGTGAAGGCAGAGGGTCACTGAGACCTCAATTGGACCTGTACTAGTGGCATTCCTTTCATGGGAACCCCTTTTTATGCCCCCAGATCAGCCCCTGGTGGTTGTAGAGGCCTCGTGGGCTCTGGGATCTCTAGCCCCAGCCTTGTCCTGCGACCACCCCAGGGGCCTCACACAGCTCCTACATTCTTGCCAGCCCTTGTTCAAGGCCTGCATCTGATCCACATCTCAGTGCTCACCTCTGCAAGGACAAGCCTGGACCAGGCTCATACCCAGCAGCAACCTCAAGCCTCCCCTCTCCCAGGGCTGTGGTGCCTAAGGTAGCATCATCCCCCTCTCAGTTCCATTCTGCTGACATCATCTCCAGAGTGTCTGACCTTGGCCTTGGCCAGGACCCAGCATGACCTTTCTGAACTGTGTCCCATCTGGGTGGCCACAGCAGCTATGCCATCTCTCCTGGGCTTGTTTCTACAGCCTGTCAATGTGAACTGCACACAGCCTTCTGCAGCATAGTTGGCGCAGCACATCCCAGCAGATCATTTAGTCTCCCAAGCCACCTCTGTAGAATACATCCCCGAGGCTGGGAGAGACTTTAAAGGCTGAAAGGCAGTGGTACCCAACAGTTGGCAGACTGCAAGGCTGATGCTCAGTATGCCCAAGCCTAGAGGCATCCCATCTGGGGAAACTGTCCCTCCAAAGAGTTAGCCTGGACTCCTGCTCCCTCCTGCTCCCCTGGAAGCAGCTCTGCACACCTCTTCCCCATAATTCCTGGGCATAGTGGAAGGTGGGCAGGAGATGGGCAGAGAAGAACCAGAAAAGGGACTACAAGGAATGAGGCCACCCACTTACCCCATGTTTCTCTGGGCCTCAGTTTCCCCTCAGCTCAGTGAAGCTGAGATTTCTATAAGTTAGAACTGATGTCAGGGAGAGGAGAGGCATGGCCTGCACTGGCCCTCCTGACTTCCTGACTGGAGGCCAGGAGGGGCTGCCTGAGCCAGCGGGAGTGAGCCTCTGGTGCATTGAGAAAGGCTGAAAAACAAACGCACCAGAATCCAAATCAGGAAAGCCCAGAGCTGGGGTTGCCATGGCAACTTGCAGCAGCTCCCAGCCTGGTGCTCAGCCTTGCTGGAGTGGGGGCTGGGCCTGATTTGCCAGGCTCGGCTGCCCCTGCCTCCTTCTCAGGCTAGCCTGGCACAGGCCAGAACACAGAGGAGGGACAAGGGCACAGACAGAAGGGTGGCATGGCTTTCTTGGGTTCCCTCTACTAGCTGTAGCGAGATTGCTCTCTTCCCAGAGTGAGACCTCCACCCAAGGGCCTCCAGAATCCCACCAACAACCCACAGTGCCCTTCCACCACCCATGCCCCAGCACCAATGGCTCCAGCAGCTCTAGCCCATCTGCTGCCTGGCTGGCACAGCATCTTGTGTGGAGATGCCCTAGGGCTTCACCAGTGCCGGTAGCCTTGAAGCTGCTTCATGGACTCAGATAGAGGGGGTGGTGAGATGATCCCCCAGACCTTCCCTCATTGCTGGGGTTAGGACAGGGCAAGCCTGGGTGCCAGGCACTGGTGTAGTGCTTTGTGCACATTCTCTTTCCTGTAATGAAACTCTTTTTTGACAGATGAGGAAACAAGTTCAAAGAGTTAAGTGACTTCCCAATGTCACAGAGCTACTGCATGGTAAAGAGCCAGAGTTTTCCAACTCCTGAGCCCAAATCCTTCCTATGGAGCCTCTCAGTGAATGGCCATACTGACCATGCAACATGTCACAAAGGGCCCATTACCCAGAGACTCATTTACCCTTGAGGCCTCCAAAGCATGGAACCCAGCCACAGGCTGAGCCCAGTCTACATAGAAACGTGGAAGACAGACCACAGCCTTCATGTCTTCATTTAATGGCCAAGCCAGCCCTGCCCAGGTGAAGTTCATGCCCCAGTAGGGAAATCTTCCCTCCTGCCTGATGTCCCCTGGAAGGCTACCTAGCTGGGAGCCCTCAGCCTCATTAGCAGAATCTCAGTCCAGTCTTGGCATCAGGGCCAAAGTCTCATCTAAGCTCCTTCAGCAGGCTGTTGATGGAGGCCAGCAGTTCTCGGAAGTATCCTTCATCCTCCCCTTCTTGGAGCTCCAGGGCGGCCAGTGCCTGGTACTCAGCCTGCAGGCTGCTCAGTGTCCTGCTGAGCTGGGGGTCCTGATGATAGAGGTCCCGACAGGTGGCCAGGAGGGCTCCCAGCGTCTGAAGCACCTTTTCACGTGCATCATGCTCTGGCAGAGCCAGGAGGTGGGCTGTGATCTCACACCAGCCCTGTTCCCGCAGGCCTGGCAGGAGATGCACCTGGCGGTACTGATGCAACTTCTCTGGGGATGTGTCTTGGGTCAGCTCAGCCTCCTCCTCTGCAAACATCTGCCATCCACACAGCAAGGCACCAGGTAGGGTGAGGTGGCAAGGAGAAAACACAGAGAACAATCAGCTTGTCCCAAACTGTCTCTGCCTTTCAGGTGCCAAGGCCTGAGGTAAGACAGGAGGCCCACCTGCTGTCTATGTCTATCCTTTGGGCCTCCAAGGATTTCCTGGGAGGTCAACTGGATTCCTGGCTTTACATAAGTTCTCCATCTATCTGTGTGTCCCCCTGTCTGTCCATCCACCCATTCATCTACTTACCATATATCTTGTGCACTATGCCAGGTGCTGGGAAATCAAGATGGGGACATGGTCCTGGCTCCCAGGTTCTTGCAGAAAAATAATTCCTAAATAGCATGATGACTTTACCCTTGTGGTGCAGCGCAGGTGCAGACAGGCTGGGTTCAAATTCTGCTCCACCAACGACTAGCTGAATAAGTGCAGGCTGGCCCTTAGCCTCTGCGAGACCCAAGGCCACTAGCTCTCAAGCGGAGTCACTAGAGTCTCACTCTAGTGGAAAAATGAGAGTGCAGCCAGTGCCCAGCACACTCAACTGTAGCTTCCATACTAAGTACAATGACACCAAATACTGGCTCTATCGGCATTATTATTGGTCATCATTATCCCTCTACTGGTGCTTGAGGGAGTGACTGCTGCTGTCAGGACTTGGAGGACAGCAGAGGATGTAATTGCTCTGATTCCTAGGTAAGCACGAGTTGTCCAAGGGGACAGGATGAAGGGTCTGTCCACATGGAAGGACTGTGACAGTAATCCTGGGACAAACCTTATGTTTTAAGAATGGCACATGGTACTGGTCACACAGGAACAGGGTCCCAAGGGTGGACTGGGGCCCTGAACACAGAGACCTCTAAGAATGTCCCTCTAAGGAGAGTGGCCTTTATGCTGAGGGACGGGGGAGTTGGGAAAAGTTTGGGCAGGGAGTCACATGCTCAGCCTGTGTCTGTAAATGCAAAGCCTTGGCTCCATCAATAGAATATGGTGGAAACCAAGCCTGCCAGGTTGCCAGCCAAGTACTCAGCTTAACTATTTCAAATATCAGGGAGGCTGGAAAGACTTCCCTTACAGTTGCACTAAATGTACCTGTGAGAAAAAAAAAAAAAAAAAAAAAAAAACCAGGAAACCCTGTTCTGACCCAAGGGGAGATGGAGAGTGGGGAGAATGGGCAAGGCAAGGGGGATACCCAGGCAAAGACCAGGGATAGTGGTGGACCACCTGATGATGCCGGTGGTAGCACAAAGCCATGGGCTACTGGGGGCTGGAAAGGAAGCCACAGAGGAGCAAGAGGGACAAGAAAGGCTGAGAGAGACACTGAGGTACTTTTCTACCCTATCCTCAAAAGTCCTGCCAGCTCTACATCCCAAACACAACCCAATCCTCCCCTCTGCCTCCACACACATCCTATTCCTTGCTGAATGTCTGCAGCCCCCCCCCCCCCACTCGTGCTCCCAACCTGCCTCTTCCAGTCCTCCGATGGCTGCCAGCCCCAAGCTCTTCCACCTGGCATTTCCTTAAACCCCTTCCCTAGGACATCAAGCACTGCCTGGCTAGGCCTATGCCCCTTACTCCAGCGCATGCCACCACTCCTGCCCCCCAGGGCCTTTGTAGCTGCAGCTCCTGTGTCAGGGTGTATTACCACACAACCCCAACTCCAGGGAGCTCCTCTCACCCCTCAGAGCTCAATGCCACTGTACCTGCCTCCCATGACCATAGGCTTAGATGTTCTGTGAAGATTCTCTCTCAAACATCTCTCTGGAAGCCCTGGGAAGACATGGGCTAAAGACTATTCCCCCAGCACCTGGACCAGCATTGGGCAGGATAGACCCCTAGTAAACACTGTGGAAGGAGTTTCAGGCCACGTCAGTCCCAATGCACACTTCAGAGGACAAAGGCTCATTACCCCAAGCAAATGCCCACCTCTGCTAGAGCCCAGACACCAAGGCTCAGTCACTTGGAAGAATCTCCATTGACCAAGAAGGAAAAGCAGAGGGTCTGGGGAAGAGGTGGTCCACACTTCCCAAGGAATTCCCTAATTCAACTGCTGTCTCTCCAACCAATGCCTTGTGGTACACAGCAGCCCTGCAGGTAAGCTAGCATCTGGATAGCTCTTCATTCTTCCTTAGGAACTTCAAGAAAGAAGCCTACCCACTTCACCTCAAAATCCCTCTGCCCTCCACTGTCCTCCCTAGAGGAGGATGGCCCTGTCCATACTGTTTGCAGAAAGATGTCATGGCCCTGTCTCCCTGATCACCCAGGGCCTCACCTGTGCTAGGCAAGTGCTTTATCCCTAAGCTACAACTCCAGCCCCATGGCTATTTCTGGCCTTCAGTTGTGCTGACCCCTGCCTGCATGTTTGGTCTTGACCACTGCCAGCACCTCCTCTCACCTACTCTCAAGTTTCAGCTGAGGTGCCAACACCCCACAGGACCTCCTCCCCAATGTCCCACATTTCTTCCTTCCATCAATCCATCCATCCATCTGGACAGAGAGATGGAACAGAAAAAATTTGGGAGAGGACTTGAGTTGAATGGCCAGAGGGAAACAAAAAGCAAAGTGAAGAGGAGGCAGGGCAGGCCCAGGCACTCACCTTCTCGGTGACCAGGTCATAGAGCAGGGTGACTACACGCACAGCCAGCACCTCTGTGCTCTTCTCTTGCACCAGGTCCCTGAGGACCTGCAGTCCCCCCAGCTTCAGGAACTGCTGCTGGGCATAGGGGAAGTGGCGCAGCAGGGAGCACAGTGCAAACAGGACCTAGGAGGCACAGGCAAGACATGTGAGGGGTCCTACAGAGTTGGACCTACGTCAAGGCCCAGAAAAGGCAGCTGGGGGTGACCTGATGACCCAGCCCAGCCCTTGGGTCCCGACTCCCCAGTCCCCTTGGGTCCAACTATATACCAGAACTCAGTGTATAGTTGAGGGACCTCAGATATATTTTATATCACCAAGCAGACAAACGGTGGGTAAACGGAAGCCCAGGGCAGGAAGTTGGGGATGGGACCCAAAGCTCCCTGCAGGAGCTGCACCCAAGCCTCCAGACACTTCAACACACTGCCATCTGTTTTAGTTGAGCATGACTTCTCTACACAATCCCGTGGATGAAGCTCAAGCCCCAAGGATTGCAAGTACTGAAAAGGGAGCCTTTCCTTTCAGACCCCAGGTGTGCTGGGCTGAAGGGAGGGGCAGAAATTGACCTTCTTCTTGGCAGTGAGAGGCTGCTCTGTGGCCAGAATGACCAGTAGCTTCTGTAGGGCTCCTCCTTCAACAGCTTCCACCTGGACCTTTGGGTTGCTGGGGAGGAAACACAGGAAAGTGTGACTGTCCTGCCTGGCCCTGAGAGATGCCAGGGAGATGAAACAGTACCAGCAAGCTGGAGAAACAAACACTAACAGGTGTGGACCCACCTGAGTGCAATGGCCTATGACAGAGATGACAGAGCTGAAGGTCTCGTACTAACCTGCTGCTCCCTAGCACCAGTGGGCTGGGGTGATCTGGGAGGTAAGTCACTTCTACTACTATAAGGACATTCCCACACTGAAGCTGCCATTCAAAGCTTCTACTGCAGTGTCCCTGCTACAGAAAACACTCCCTGATGCTCCCAAGCAAAGGTTGGATGGTCTTTCTCTCCTGAGCCCAGGCACGTTACACACTGGGGGGCAATAATGAATGGGTCTGTTCCTTCTGGGCATGGGCCTCAAGGCCAGGGCCACTTATCAGCACTAGACAGACAGTATGCATAATGTGTGTGGGAGGAAGGCAGGTGGGAAGCAGGAGTTCCAGGGAGCCCCTGAATGCTAATGCAGGTCCTCATGCAGGACTAAACAGCATCTCCCTCTAGGCTGCAGGAGAGCAGCTACTGTGTATGACCTTCTCTGTCCCCAGATACTCAGTGTTCAGCACAGAGCCTATCACATCACAGGGCTCTGCACACTAGGGAATGAAGGAATAAACACACATATACAACCATATATGGGCTGAAAAACAGGAAGGCAACACAGAAACACAAAACCCAGCACTGCCTCTGCACCTCCACTACCCATCTGGAGACAGACACAGTGATGCTGTTAAACAAATATTTCAGCCCGGCCTACCCCTGTAATGACAGCTACTTGGGAGGCTGAGGCAGGAGGACTGAGTTCAAGGCCAGCTTGGACATCTTATCAAGACCCTATCTCATGGGATTAGGGATGCAGCTCAATGGCAAGTGTACATGAGGCCCTAGGTTCAATCCCTAGCACCACAAACAAAAGCAACCAAACAAAAAATCTGTCTCAAAAACAACACACATTTCAGGTCCAGCTTTCCTGGATGAAAGAAGAGAAGGCTTTCGAATAGGCTGAGTGCCAGGCAGGGGACATGGCGAGGAACCCTAGCAACTTACCCTTTTGCTGGCCCCTTGCTTTCTAAGATCACACTAATGACCAATTAAAGATTAAATGCTAAGCACAGAGACCTGTTTGGTCAGGCCCTCAGGGAAGGTCAAGGCTCTCCAAGTTAACACTTCACTGATAAGGCCTCAGTGGACAGAGAGGGGGTCAGAACTACAAAAAGCCTGAGGCCAGCATCATGGGAAGGTTGGGCTCAGGTCAGACAGGACCCACCCAGATAGCCCAAAATGGTACCAGAGTTTACCAATGTCCCCTTCAGTCTCCAGCTGCCATACCTTCACCAGCCCCCTGAAACTCCAAAGCATCTGTTCCTCCTAAGGCCCAATCCTCCTATCCAGGAAGCCCTCACAACATCCTGGACAGTGTGACACAGTAGAGGAAGAAAAGAAAAATCAGAGGGAGGTGGCTCCTGGTCCCAAACACAAAAGAAAAAGGAGGCAGATAAAAAGAGATGTCCCAGTATGTAAAAAGTGCTCTCAAAAGGTGGCCAAATGGAGTGATGAGGGGGCCTACCCCTTCTGTTCCTACTCAGCTTAAAAACCCAAAGGAGATCTAGCACAGGGGGCTACAGTTTTCCTGCTGTAAAACAGGTGACTCCTCTCCCCTCTGCATTCATTATTATTATTATTATTATTATTATTAGTATTAGTATTAGTATTAGTATTATTATGTAGTTGTAGATGGACAGAATGCCTCTATTTTATTTATTTTTATGTGATGTAAGGATCAAACCCAGTGCCTCACACATGCTAGGCAAGCGCTCTGCCACTCAGCTACAGCCCCAGCCCTCCCCTTTGCATTCCTGACATCCTCTCAACAGAAAGGATCTGTGGGGGTGCTGGCCTGTCCCACAGCAATAGTATCTTTGTGCCTGGGGAGCAGCTTGGAGGTGGACTAGGGTCCCTGGGGAAGGAGGGTTGACAGCTCCTCTCAAAATAGGCAGGCAGCCCAATGCAGGGGCCTGGCAGCACAGCCTCTCCCCTGTCCCCTGCTCCCCCAAATTGAGAAAGGCAGCTGCTTCATCAAATGCGTGAGCTAATTAGGGCTGTCTCTGCCATCAGTGCCTAAGGAACGCTCACCCACGACAGGCAGGGTCTAGCAGAGAAGACAACCACGCTGTGAAATTCATATAAACGCCAGATTCTGCCTTCCCAAGAAGGGAGGCTATGGGGCTCAAAAGCACATCAGCCTCAGGGAGCACCTCTGAGGAGCCCTATCTCCACGGGCCACAGAGCAATGAAAAACAAGGCCTCTCCAGATGGCCTGCAAAGCCTGTCACAGTGCTGTCACCATGGTCTAAGTTGATCACGTGGGGCTAAGCAACCAGAGCCTTTCCTTTTTGTACACTGGGACCACAACCTAGAAAGAAGTTCCTTGCTTCAGAAGGTAGGCTGACACACTCCAAGGGCACCTGCAGCCATGCCACCAACAACCCACTCTCCCTCAGGCTAACTCCCAACCCTCCCCAGGAAGACAGTCCATTTAGAATAGAAGAGAATGGATTTCAAACACAGGGGATGTAAACCAGAGAGTTGGGCGTGGTGGCCCTTGCACACCGCTTGGGAGGCTGAGGGAGGAGGATTTGCAAGTGCAAAGCCAGCCTCAGTAACTTAAAATATTAAAAAGAGCTGGGGATGTGGCTCAGTGGTTAAGCACCCCTTGGTTTAATCTCTGGTCCCCAAACAATAAAATAAAATAATGAACCAGAGAAAGAGAATGACTAAGGACTTCTTGTGAGTTGCTAAAGTCAATTTCACAGGTAACAAATCCACATTTTCACCTGTGATAGAGTTCTGAAGGGCTTGGATAGGTATGAAAGAATATGGATCAAATGTGGGCCTGGGCAGGATACAGCCTTGGCAGCCTGGGCCTGTGCCTTACCTGTCCTTTTCACATGACCAGCTTAAAGGAGATGCCTACACTAAATGAGTCTTACCCCAGGTTGCTCACAGTCTCAGAGGTTCCATAAAACACCCTTCTGGAACAGCATTTTAGTGCTGTCTAGTTAAAGAGCTGAGGAAAGAGCAGAGGGAAGATGAGAAAGACCAGGCCTGAGTTTTGAGATGGCCCTCAGTCCATCCAGGCAGGCACAGCAGAGCTGGGTGCTTCCTGTGCAAACTTCTGCTAGGGCGACACCACCCTGTTCCCAGAAACAGACTCTCTCTTTCAAGGCCTCTCAACCCTGGACCCTCAACTCTCCCAGCTGTGTGCTTTGTGGGAGATAACAAAAATAGCTCAGAGTAAGATGTGAGGATGTACAAAGGCCAGGGCCTAGAGGACCCTAGGTAGGAATTCTGGGAACAATGGCTGATGACTTTGGGCAAGTCCCCTGACTTGATTTCCTCACCTAAGAGGGAGAACTAAGTATCCTATGTTAAGCATGGGAATGCTGCTTAATGAATGCCAAGATGCTAGCATGTGTTGAGGTCAAAAGGCTCTAATTATAGTGAGTTTGCTATACAAAGAGGCCTGACCATATCCATGACAACACAATTTTATTCAGTTCGGATACCTCAAGTACATAATGCCAGCCCTGTCCTTTTCAGCTCATGGGCTCTGGACTAGAGCTTTGTCCCATGTCCTGGAAAGGGCCAATGCTGTGGCTGGAAGGTGGGTGTCCCGACAGTGGGGATCTGAGTGGGTTAAACAGGCAGAGGGGCCTGGCTTGCCTCAGCAACACCAGTGGTACTAGTGTACTCAAAGTCAACAGAAGGATATTAAGGACGTAGCTCGTCTCTGACTTGATAAATGAGAATAAACCTTGTTCAGGGCTAAGCTGGCTGGACTGAATAAATACCATTAGCACTTGGATTACTGGGATGTTCACAATCAGCAGGCGAAGTCAGCTGTCTGTGTGCAGAGGGACAGCAGCAGCTGCTACTCTGTAAATCTTGGGGGAAGGGGAGTGGGAGGGTTGTAGTGGATCACAGAAATGGAAATGACTGCATATGCAGAAACCAAACATTTCAGATCAGAGTGACAGCAATATGGGCAATCTGCCAAGTATCAAAGGTCATATTTTAGCTAACTAAAGTTGAGTAAGTGTCTGGGTAGAGAAGTAGGAGAGGAGCTGGCCTGAGGAGAGTAGCCAAGTCGGGCTAGGGGTGCATGGGAATGCTGCTTGATGAGGTCCAAGGTCTCCATCCCTGACACTGAGGACTGGCTGCATCATTTTCAGGCCCAAGTGCAAGATGAAAATGCAAGTTCCCTTGTTCAAAGATTATTAGACATTTCAAGATGGCAAGAGTAGCATACTAAACCAAGTGTGGGTCCTTTTAAGAGTGCGATCCTGAACCACTGCATGGGTTACCCGGCTACCAGGGTGTGTGCACAGCATCTGGGTGAGCACAGAAACCTGCTCAAGGAGAGACCAAACAAGAGAAAAAAGGAAGTGTGAATCAATAGAAAAGGAGAAAAATTGGAAAAGGCATAGATCTGGGATTGGGAAATAAAGCTGAGGTTGAAAGGGCTAGATAGGGGCCAGAGAAATGCTTAAGTAAAACTCTGAGGCAGAACTTGCATCTGCCAGACTCCCAAACAGGGCCTAGACTTCAGGCATGCCCACAGGACACATGAGAAATGTACTCTCTTGTGAGGCCTCATCGCATTTATTCTAAGTGGAACAAACATTCCTTCTCTTCAGTCTCTTAACAGACAAGAAATCAAGTCACTTTCTTAAATGCCCTAAGAAGATGCCATACGGTAGGACAGAGGCACATCCCAGGGTGATTGTGATGATCTTCTCATGATCCTGCCTGCTGAAGCTGTGTGTGCTCACCTTCTTGCCCAGAGATTTTTTCTGGTGGCTCTACCTTGTCTATACCCAACATGTGGCCTTGATTAGCTGTGAAACACACACATTTGCAGCATGAGTAATCCTAAACAGGGTTCAAGACGGTCTGACATCCAGGGATGGACAGGATCAGTCAGGATACAATTACCCACTTGAATAAAAATGGAATAGGTCCAATCAAAAGTAATTCACATCTGATTCTTGAACATGAAAGTGAAACCCCAAAGAGAAATAAACTGGCCTCTAACATGAGCCTCATACCACCTGAATATGGTAGGAAGCACACTGGGCCATTACTTGATCCCTTCACTGACAGTCCCCAATCAGAAACCATTCATTTAAGTAAGTGTGAGGGCCTATAACTCCCAACTATGACAATACTCACAAGAGGGCCTCTTTACGCACACAAACAAAGCACAATAAAGGGGGACTCAAGAGGAAGAAGAGCAAATCATCTTTCTGACACACACTTGGTAGCTTTCAAATATGGCCCTGCCTCACAATCACTTGGGGCACTTATTTTTCTTTAGTCATTTTAGACTAGGAATTTTAAAAAGTACAGAAAAGTAATCACATAGAAAAATAACTTATAGAAGATTTGCAAGAACAGTAAAAACCCAGAAAACCTCCTATAAAGATTCACCAGTTTTTAACATTTACCATATTGGGGCTGGGGTTATAGCTCAGTGGTAGAGCACTCGCCTCACACTTACAAGGCACTGGGTTCAATCCTTAGTACCATATTAAAAAAAAGTCCATCTACAACTAAAAAATATAAAAAACAAAAAACTGCTGAGTGGGATCCCTCATGTCTATAATTCCAGCGGCATGAGAGGCTGAGACAGGAGGATCATGAGTTCAAAGCCAGCCTCAGCAAAAAGCGAGGCACTAAACAACTCAGTGAGACCCTGTCTCTAAATAAAATACAAAAAAAAAAAAAAAAATAGGACTGGGGATGTGGCTCAGTGGTCAAGTGCCCCTGACTTCAATCCCCAGTATCCCCCCCCCCCAAAAAAAATACATTTACCACATTGGCCTTTTCTTCTCTGGCCTCAAACTTGTGATCCTCCTGCCTCAGATTCCTGAGTTGCTGGGATTATAGATGTGCTTCACCACACCTGACTACCACATTTGCCTTTTCATTTTCTTCTTTGTACTTTTTTTTTTGGGGGTGGGGAGGCAGTGCTGGAGATCAAACCCAGGACCTTGCACATATTAGGCAACTGATTTACTACTAAGCCAAATCCCAGCCCCCTCTCTGTAAGTAGTCATACATACCTTCTTCTCTGAAATATTTGAGTGCAGGCTGAAGATATAATGTCCTTTTACCCTAAAATGTATCACTGTATATTTCCTAAGAACATAAACTCAACAAGCAGATTAGGAAACTAACATATAATGATTTATAGATATTCAGATTTTTGCCAACTGTCCCAATAACAGTCTTGTTTAGAAAAAAAAAATAATAATTTTTGGTGCCAGGCACAAAAATGGCACATACTTGTAATCTCAGTTATTTGAGAGGATGAGGCAGTTGTCCAGTTTGAACATCTTAATGAGATCCTGTCTCAAAATAAAACAAAAATGAGCTGGGTGTGGAGGTACACGCCTATAATCACAGTGGAGAGAGGCTGAGGCAGGAGGATTACAAGTTCAAAGCCAGCCTCAGCACCAGTGAGGCACTAAGCAACTCAGTGAGACCCTGTCTCTAAATAAAATACAAAATAGGGCTGGGAATATGGCTCAGTGGTTGAGTGCCCTGGAGTTCAATACTAGTACCTCAAAAATAAAATAAAATAAACATGGCTGAGGATGTAGTTCAGTGATAGAGCACTTGCCTATGTGTGTGAGGCCCTGGTTCTAACCCCAGTACCACAACCATAGAAAGAAAAGAGAAAAAGAAAATAATTATGGTCCCAGGTCCCGTCCAGGCCCACACAATACAGAAGTAGCAAATCCAGAACTCTACGACTCTTACTTCCTTACTCTTTGTCTTACGTGACATTGACATTTGTTAAGACTGCAGGTCACTTGTAGAACATCTCTTTGGATTTGTCTGATGTGTTCTCATGATTAGACTGATGTCATATATTTAGACAGGAATACTACTATAACAATGTTGTATAAGAATATCCCATCAGGGGCACATGATATCCCTCTCACCATGGGTCATATTCACTTTGATTTCTTAGTTATGGGAATATCTGACTTATTTCTTTGCTTAAAAATACTATTTATGGAGCTGGGCCTGTAGCTCAGTGGCAGAGCGCTTGCCTAGCATGTGTGAGGCACTGGGTTCGATCCTTAGCACTGCATAAAAATAAACAAATAAAATAAAGTCATGCTGTTCATATACAACTACATGGGGCTGGGGCTGTGGTAGAGCACTTGTCTAACACTGTGAGGTACTGGGTTTAATCCTCAGTACCACATAAAAATAAAGATATTGTGTCCATTTACAACTAAAAAAAAAAAATATATATATATATATATATATATATATATATATATATATATATAAAAAATATTACTTATTTCTTTGAAATGAATAAATATCTTATAGGGAGACATTCTAAGAATACAGACTCTTCCTCATCACTCCTAGTTTTGGCATTTGTTGACAATTCTTACCTCATTATTATTACGACATCTCTCAAATGATATCCAAACTCCACCACTAGTTCTTTTTTCTTTTTTAACATTTTTAGTTATAGATGGACACAATACCTTTATTTTATTTATTTATTTTTATGTGGTGCTGGGGATTGAACCCAGTGCCTCCCATGTGCAAGGCAAGCACCCTATCACTGAGCCACAACCCCAGCCCATCTTTGTTGGTATTCTACTTGAAATAACAGATCTTACTTCTTCCCCATTCATTTGTATCAGTATGAATCATGGATTTTTATTTAATCTATGGGATAAAATCTACCTTTACCATTATTTCAAGCCTCAAATTATTCTTTGCTAGGAGCCACAACCAAATAATATGATGCATGGCACTTTTGGTTGTAAGGTGACACCAGCTAGCCATTGAGATGATATGATTATGTTAAGATTTACATTCATATGGAAATTGGACTCCTGCTGTTCACCTTGGCCTGCTACGGGACTCGTGTTACGGGACTCCTGGAGAGTTCCCATTGGTTGGGGAAGGACAGTAGGAGGGAATTCCAGGGGAGGTCCGCCCGGTTCCGGTAGACCCGACCACGTGGGTGGACCGGTTTGCTTGCCAGACGCATACGGGGTATTGGCGGCATTTTCAAAAATAAAGTTTTGTTCCTGCTTGAGTGGCTCGTGATTCTGTGCCCAGCCAGACTGCGGCAATTCTTGAAGTAATCACCAATGCCTTTTCATACTAGCTTCTGGGTCTTTCTGACATGTTTTCCTTATTCTTTGAGAGTACTTCCTCACTTTCTGGAACAAGATGTTCTTACACAAGATACTTCACTTTTCCTAAACCTACCATGGAATCAGACATTTCTCCAAGGAACACTTCTTTGGGGGAATGTTAAATCACAATCCCAAAAGATGTAGATTCAAAATCCTACTGTTGCCCCACATGATTATGTTCTGAGAACCTAACTAGACTCACTGCTTACCCTTTGATCCAGTACTCAAAGACTAGAGTGATAGACAATG
The DNA here is from genome assembly GCF_964194105.1 of Spermophilus citellus. Lineage (NCBI taxonomy): Eukaryota > Metazoa > Chordata > Mammalia > Rodentia > Sciuridae > Spermophilus > Spermophilus citellus. Next base: position 191,829,837 of record NC_138182.1, on the reverse strand, counting down.
ACTATCAAACAAGACAGTCTGATGCTAATTTTAGACTCTTGATTGCTAGAAAATTATCTTCTGGGCTGGGGTTGTGGCTCAGCGGTAGAGTGCTCATCTCACATGTGCGAGACCCTGGGTTCGATCCTCAGCACCACATAAAAATAAATAAGTGAAATAAAGGTACTGTGTCCAACTACAACTAAAAATAAATAAATATTTTTTAAAAAAGAAAATTATCTTCTGATATTGATCTAAAAATCTTTCAAGATGCTTATACCCACCAGTCCCAAATCTGCCCTCTTAAAGTAGAGGGCTAATTTTGCCCTGACAGTTCAGCCCTTCAGAAGCTCAGGAGTGCCAAACGCCCAGAGAAAGCTCCTTTTCCTTAACTGTCATCATGGGATCCTGTGCTCATTCTTGGTATGACTTTTGCCACCCTGAACTTCTTTTGATAGTGTTTCATGCGATGCTATTTCATGTGTTGATGAACCTCTGCACATGTGGTACCCAAACCCACCTGCAGGTCTTAAGCCTAGCCAATCACTCCAGAGTCCACTGGGCCCAGCCACCTCTGTTCTAGGGCCACTCTGCCCCTGATGCCTGGGGCCACCTCTAGGTTTTTGGCAGTAGTGTCAAAGAAGTAACTTTGGGCTTACCTACGCCAAATGCTTGGAGGCTGATCATGTGATTCTTTGATAAGCTTTGGGGTTTGTCAGCATGGCTCCAAAACTAAATATAGGGTTTCATATTTATTCTTACTGAATATTAATATTAAGTGTCAGCAAGAAAAAAATCTAGTTGTAAATAGTATGAGTGTATGACACCACATATTTATTTCTGAGAGAAGAAATTTTCCTTAAAAATAATAAATATGAATTACTAAATTGATTTTTATAATTTTAATTATAAAATTAAAATTTTAATAACAAAACTAAAAACATGTCTTTGCTACCTGGGCCCTTTGCCCTACCTAGCCTATCACTATATTCTTTCATATCTTCATTCTGTCATGCATCAAACATGCTGGTTATCCCTTTTTAGTGTCATCTGTTGCCAGGTCTTCACATAAGAATCAAAGTAAGGACAGAGTCTGACACAAGCTCTCTGATACATCACTATTGTGAAGGCTCTATTGAGAGTGAACCATTTAAAAACAAACATTCATTAGGTCTGATTGTTCAAGTTGCTACAGCCCCGTACATCATCGTCCTTTCTCTACCCATGCTATTAGATTATCCTGGGACTCTGTTGGATGCTTTCCTGAAATAGACACAGACTTCCTCTGTGTCTTTATCATTGGCCTCCAGCCTGATAACTCTTCCTTAAAAAGGATATCAGAAGTGGGAGGGAACATGAGGCAGTCACATGGGGTAGTAAAACTGTTGCTTCTTGATCTGGGTGGTAGTTACATGGAAGTGTGCACTTTCAGTAATTCACCAGGTGGTGTGTGTTAAGGTCAATACACTCTTCTGTATACCAGGAAGGAAGATGGACACAGGGAGAAAGGGTAGAGAGACTTAACCGTTAGTCTATAAGACCTGTTTTTACAATACCAAGCTAACTCCAAATGATCACCTCTTCTCTTTAGAAATATTAATAAATCTTTAAAATCTTTTAAAACTTCTTTGTTATTTTAAAAACCAAAACAGTTCCTCATCCTGCTTCCTTGCCCCTCATTCTCAACACCCATAACATCATAAAGATTCACACACACATGGGGATGGAGGTGTGGCTCAGTGGTAGAGCACTTGCCTAGCATGTGAGAGGCACCGGGTTTGATTCTCAGCACCACATATAAATAAATAAATAAATAAAGGTCCATCAACATAAAAAAAAAAAGATTCATATACATACAGGCCTATTGATGATGCTTGTAAGTTTTCACTTGGTATTTAACTTTTCAGACCCTGATTTGAAGAAGCCAGTAGCTCATTTACTTCTCTCTCACACTCTTGGTCTCTCTCAAGTTCATATATATATATATTTTATTGGTTGTTCAAAACATTACAAAGCTCATGATATATCATCTTTCATACATTTGACTCAATTGGGTTATGAACTCCCATTTTTACCCCAAATACAAATTGCAGTATCACATTGGTTACACACTCACGTTTTTACATAATGGCATATTAGTGACTGTTGTATTCTGCTACCTTTCCTATCCCCTACTATCCCCCCTCCCCTCCCCTCCCATCATCCCTCTCTACCTCATCTGCTGTTGTTCAATTCTCTCCCTTGTTTCCCCACCCTTTCCCCTCACATCCTCTTCTATGTAATTTTGTGTAACATTGAGGGTCTCCTACCATTTCCATATGCTTTCCCTTCTCTCTCCCTTTCTCTCCCCCAACTCGTCTTTGTTTAATGTTAATCTTTTCCTCATGCTCTTCAAGTTCCTCTTAACCATGTTTGTTTTACTCCTTCTAGCAGGAAGTCCATTCTTCTTCAAAGAGAAGACAGAGGCAAAATAGAATAAAGAGGAGGACAGAGATGCCCTATCACCTGCTATACTGCATCATCTGACTGAAACAGGTGGCCTAATGCCTTCCACGACACCATTCTCTGAACATTAGCTGCCCAAGTCCTCTTGCTGTTTTTAGCATCCCCCAGGTCTCCCCATCTGGCATTCTCAACTGTGTTCTCAGAGGTTTGTACTTTTCCTCTCTATTTGTTCTTAGTTACAGGACCTCTTTTCTCAAACAAAATCTCAGCTTTGTTTCCTTTGCTTGTAGCCTGTAGGTCTCCTTAAGTGTTGCTGTTATCTCACTCCTAAGGTAATCACCTCATGACGCTATTAAGCACATTTCATTTTTCAGACTTTAAGTCATCCTTTCTTTCAAAGTTTCTATTTAGACATCATGTCTACTTTTCCTGGGAACTTTAAAAATCTACTTCCTCAAAACAGAGTCAGACACTTTTGCAATTAGGTTTTTCCAAACATGCTCACCTTCTGCTAAGGTTTCCCAGACTTTCACTTTATCAAACAAATCTTTCTTTGTGCTCAAATATGATTTCAGTGAGGCTCTTTGCCTTATTGCTTCCTTAACCTTCTGAGAGATGAAACGGTCAAAAAAGTGAGTTAAAAACTCAAGCAAGTCAAAATTTATTAGGATCTTGTTTTTTGCAGAAACAGATTTTCAACTGCTCAGGAGCTGGAGTGGTGGTACATGCCTGTTATCCCAGTCACTTGGGAGGCCAAGGAAGGAGGATGCCAAGTTTGAGGCCAGCCTTAGCAAGTTAACAAGACTCTGTTTCAAAATGTAGCTCAGTGGTAAAGCATGCCTGGGTTCCATTCCCCAGTACAAAAAAAAAAAAAAAAAAAAAGAGATTTCCAACTGCTCAGATACCCACAGGGCCATATCAGTTTACTTCTGAACCAAGATTCAGAAAACCTCTTCTATAATAAGGGTAAGAAAGTGAAAATTAGCTGCACACAGTAGCACACACCTGTAATCCCAGCGGCCTGGGAGGAGGAGGCAGGAGGATCTCAAATTCAAAGCCAGCCTCTGCAATTTAGCAAGGTGTTAAGTAACTAACTCAGTGAGACCCTGTTTCTGAATAAAATACAAAAATAGGGCTGGGGATGTGGCTCTAAATTCAATCCCCAGTACCACCACCTCCCCCCACCCAAAAAAAAAAGTGAAAATTATTTCAGTTATGGGTTGGTTAATTGTTTTTTTTTTTTTTTTTTCTTGCTTTTTGGTTTTAGCTGTGCTACGGATTGAACCCAAGTCCTCAGGCATGCTAAGCAAGCACTCTACCACTGTGCTATATTCCCAGCCCTTGGTTGTTTTTTTGATATGCTAAAAACTAATGATCTGGACCTGTTTTCTGATATGCTAAAAACCAATGATCGGACCTGTTTTTGTTTTTCACCAAATAACCCAAACTCAGTGAGCAAACTAGGGAATAGGCACTGCTCTGAAGTCAGAGAGACCTGGATTCAAGTCCTAGCTCTGGTGTCTTAAGCTGTGTGATTGAGATAAATTACTAAACCTCTCTAGACTTCAGTTTATTCATTTGTAAAATGGGTATTAATAATAACATTTATCTCATGGGACTGCTGAGAGGGAATTAAAGGTGATAATAAAGCTATACAAAGTTCCTGCCAAATACCAAACATTAGGATGATAGTTGATTTATACAAAACTTATTATTTTTACATTTCTGCTAAGAGACAGAATGCCTGGGTTTTCAGGCTTCCCAGAAGTGAGAGAAGCTTCCTATATTTGGGGACAAAAAAGAATGTACCAGCTCTTACATGGAGAGGCCCTGGATTCTCATTCTCCATTCCTCTGGCTGGACAGACAAAGGCAGTACAGAAAGAATTCATGGGGGAGAAATATAATTAACAAGTTAGAGGGAGAAACCGGAAGGAAGGATCAAAGAAGCTAATTAGAACAGGCTAAAGGGAGACCACACATAGAGAACATGGAAGAGAAAAGGCTAAAGAGAATTATCTGTGGCCTATAATTATTCAAAGAATATCTCCGTATAATTGTCTCAGGCAGTCTGAGAGAACAAGGTAGGAGTAACAAGGTTAAGCAGACGAAAATTTAGGCTAAAGCATATGGAAGATTTTTCACACAATGAGATCCATCAGGTTTATGGAGAACAGAGAGAATGTGATTTTAGGCCACCTATACCAACTGGAGGTATGTTTATTCCCACAGGTTGCTGGCAGCTACAGGGAAGCAGAATTGACCAGATCCTGCAGGGCAAGAGGAGCTCCAGAGAGACTAGTAACGAATCCTGGACCCAAGCTATAGTCAGTGCACCCTGTCAGCAGGCCCTGTGTGGCTCAGGAGGAACTTCACTACTTACCCAGACTTGAGTCAACAGTTCTGAATTGTGTTCTAGGAATCCAGTGCTTCAGCTCCCCTCCCACTGCACTCCAACAAATTTGATAAATGTGATATATCTCACTGTGAAAAATCATCTCCTCAATTGAAGCCAATGGAATCAAGCAGGGCCTATTTTGCTTTTGCCACACAACTGTAGAAATGTTTATGAATGAGCCATCTCTTAATAGCAAAAAAAAGGCAATGATCGTGGGATGGTCTATAGCTGAAAATGACAACACTTAAATGCTTCGTTTACAGGATTTGGAAGTCGTATAGACTACAAATTTCTCTGCTGTGCAACATACATAACAAGTCCCCAAAATATCCTTTGTTTGCTGAGGTTTTGCTCAGATATTTAAGGTTTCTGACAGTTTAAATATGGTGAACAATATGGTGAACCATCTAAATATTTTGCATCATTGGTATTTGGAAAGATCTTTATGAACAATTAGTTCCAGTCTAAGAGGCAAGTGCAGCATCCAGGCTTCCCATTTTCCATGGGGGGTGGATCAACATGGCTTCCTCAGCCAGCTCCATGTCACATGGACAGTCTCACAGCTCCCACTAGTATGGGTTTCCTGCTCCTGGCCACTTCTCTTAGGTTGTCACAGAGAAGGGTGGTATGGATCTGCGGACTCCCAACTCTGGGTTCACCAGGTCTCACTCTAGGTTAAGAATAATACAGAGCATCCTTTGTGTGTGTGTGTGTGTATGCATGTGTGATGCTGGGGAGAAAACCCAGGGCCTCATACAAGCTAGGCAAGCACTCTACCACTGAGCTACATTCCCAACTCTAGAGCTTCCTCTGATGCAAGAACAAAAGTGGGAGTCTTGACTTTGCCTGAGGTCCTTTGGTCTGCCTTACCAGATGCTAGCTAGAATGGGTCCTACATGTAAAGATTCCCAAATCTTCAAGAACTGGGGAAAGTCCTGGTTACTTACAGTTTCCAGAGACAGAATGATGGATGGTTTCATTTGTGAATGTGCTATTTGTTAGGGCTCTTCATCTAGTCAGCAGGTCAACATGTAGTGAATGGGCCCAGCATAAACAGGGTCCTCAGCTAAGCATCTTGGGGCCAGAACAAAGAATGAAAATAGTTCTTTCCCCTATTACACAAAATGAGCAGCCAACAGAGATGTGCAGAGAGAGAAATGAGTCACTATGTGAGAGGGTCATCTGAACAAGGCTCAGTCAGGAAGGCATTGGAATAGAATGACCTTGGCAAGATCCAAAGTCATTAAGATGAGAAAAGCTAAAATTCTGTATGTATTGCCCAATTGAAGTCAGATTAAAAAAAAAACCCACTTATTTCCCAAATAAAATGTTAAGAATCACCTTCCATAGACCATTTTAACTCTATTTCTGATAAATCATTAAAAGCCTTCTACTGGAATCACTCTAATGTCCAAAAAAAGTTACACTCATAAAATAGTTAATGCCAAAATGTAAATGGTTTGTTTAAGATTCAGCAATTGTTGCTGAATCAAACACAAAATCTCTATGGCTTGAATAGCAAGGGAAACAAAAGGCTTGACGATTTAGTGCTCGTTACAGACTGTCTGGCTGAATTTTAGATTGCAACTTAAAAGAAAAAAAACATTAAACCAGTTCAAGTGTGAATTGACATATGCACAGCAGTTTTCAGCTGCCTGCAAATGGGGCAAGGACACAGACTGAATATGACTTGTACATGCCATGGTTGAGTATGGGTCTGGGATCAGATCCTAGCTTCGACCCAGGTCCAGGGGCAGGGCCTGGGGTAAGCAGAATCCTGAGTAAGAAGGTACTGGAGTACAGGGTCCCACCAGGGGCTTAGAAGAGTACCCCCAGTGAGTTCTTTCCTGCAAGAAGGCACAGGGTTGAGAACAGTCAAATGGTAGGTAGGGTTTGTTCTTACCTGAGGGGGGAGAGAAATAGCAGCTGCTTGCTCTCCCCCTCCTTTTCTAGCATTGCCTGTCAGGTACTTGCATGAGCCACAGTGGGACTCCTGACTGCTAGATCTAACTGTAGGCCTGGTGACCCCCACTGCCCTCAAGTCTAGTCTTTTCTGGTAAGTTTGTGGGGTGTTGAGCAAAAACCTTTGCTAAATTCTCTTGTCCACTGGGCTATAAAAGTGCTTAAAATTTTACCATCTGTGATTTATTTCTTTGAGTCTTAAAGACAGTTCTATATTTCAAAGTCCCCAATTAAAATGCCACTGTCCCTGGGTTTGGAGGACCAGTCATGTGTAAGGTAACCACATAACTTATTGTCCACACTGGGACAATAAGAGAAAAAGGGCACTATTAATTATGGCACGAAGACAAGAGGCATAAACAGAACATATGGTCACTCTTTGTATAAGGCTTTGTGTTAGGTTCTGTGGAAGATACAAAGGTGAATAAAGTACTTTCGTGATCCTGGAACCTGGACCTTGCACCGAAGGGCAGGAATCCTGGGAACAGGCCTAGGTTAGGCACTCATGGAGGGGGAAGTTGGCCCCCTAAAGGAAACATCATGGCAGTTTAGTAGTAGTAAAAGACATGGCCATGGGATCCAGAGACAGACAAACCTGAGTTTGAATCCTAGACTTCCTTTTTGCATGCCCTTGGGATAGGTTAATTAATTTGTTGTTGTCCGAACTTTCTTATCAGTAAAGTGAGACTTATCTCATAGGATCACTGTAAGAATTAAATGAGATACATACATGGCACAGACTTTCTCAATAAGTTCAATATTATTACTGGCATTATCAGGACTGGATGTCTACTTAAAACCCCAACTACTTCTGTTAATGATCTGAATCAGAAGGCAAAGGAAAGGCAGGAAGAGAAAAATGCATAACGGGCAGACTTAGCTTATCACCCTCCAAACTAACCCTCTAAGAGCCATTCCAGGGCAGAGCAGTTGAAGGGACTCAGTCAAAGCCACTCCTGAAGAAAGGACCTGACAACCAGGCTACCTTGCTCTTGTTGCCTCTTCTGTTGGTATTAAACTTTCCACACTGACGCAGCCCATCCACTGCTGCTCCATCCTCAGCTCCTAGAAGCAGGTGCCAAAATGTCATGGCTTTTCTGAGCCATTCCCTCAAGGAGGGCAGCAGACAGAAATGACGTTCCAGTTCAGATAACACTGTGAGTAGGCAGTAATAGACCCTCCACATCCTCCTGGGCCTGTGATGACAGAAACACAAAAATAAGGGCAGCCCCTTCTGGTCATGAGGAAGGTGGTTTCTGGATTGCCTCTATTCAATGGCTATCAAGGGCTTCTCAAATCTTAACTTGTGCAATTCCATGTCAGCTCGAGACAGATAATACAACCCCTTTTACTAATTCCACAAACTGAGTCCTATAAAGTGAAGTAATTTTCCCAAGGTCATATAGCTAATAAGGGGAAGAGTCATGATAGCTCTGGAATGGGAGCCAAGAGACATGGATTCCACTGGGTATACACCACAAACTACTAGTTGAAAGCCCAGGAAGAAGTCCTTCATTGATCTGTACTCTACTTTTATTATTTATCAAGAAGTCAAGCTGCTTCACCAAAGGAGCCACTGCAAGTATCAAACAAGACAGACAAGTGAAATTACTGCAAAAGAGTTAAACATTATAATGTTGCTGCCATCATCCTCCATCACTCAGTTTTGGAACTGGACCCAGATGGAGGAGGGACTGGTCCCCTGGACTATGCCCTCCCCAATCCCTGGACACAGCAGAATCTGTGAACTAGGAAGAAATGTAAATTCTCAGACCCCAACCCACGTTACTGGATCAAAAACTACTTGGCCATCTGCATTTTAACAAGCCTTCCAGGTGCTTCTGATGTATGCTTAGGTCTGAGACCCACTAGGTAAGAATATTCCTGGATAGATAACAAGCTGGACTCTCTCATGCTCTGGCCAGGGAAGGTGCTTCAAGGGCCTAAGGCCTGCTTCAAGGCTCTGAGGGCCACTGCCAAGAAGATGAAAAGCTCCCAGTAAAACCTAGACCTACATGGCCACACTGATCAAAATATAATAAAGAAGAAAGTAAGAAATCTGACAAAAGGAAAGTGCAGCTTTGGTGGGGGACAAATACAACAATCTTCTGTGGGAGATGAGAAGCATAAAAGGGATGTTAGATGTTCAAAGAACCAAATGGCAAAATGACAAAAAAAAAAAAAAAACAAGAATAAAGACAAAGTGTGGACATGAATGCCACACAGGCCTCAGTCTAATGATGGCAGTAGCATGGAACAGCAGTCCTCTCCCCACCCCCTGCAAAACTAGAGCCCTGCTCCTCCACTCTCAACATGACAGCCAATATAAATAGAGTCTTGAGGGGAAAATATCAGCAATTAGTCACTGAATCTTGCTTGTTGGAATGAAGGAAAACTTGTAGAAAGTCACCAGAGCCTCTGGTGGGAAAAGCTCAGCTAAGGAGGCCACACAGAAAGGGTGAGAGCATGGTCATAAAGGGCGAAGGCCTGTGGGCTGTTTCTGCAGTGTTTGATGCCTGCCAAGTCTTAACCTGGAAGGAAAATGGAGGGATTGGCTATGGGGCTATAATGAGCTCCAACCTGGGCCCACATGCAGGTCAGAAAGCTTTTAATGTGGGCTTGGGCTGGGCAGGACTGGGACCAGGTGGAAGGAAGAGTTGGCCCAGTGAAATAGACTCTAATGGGGACTGTGGGCACCTTGGGGGTTAAGTGGCACAACACAGAGCCTCTGGACAAAAAATGCCTCTGCCAAAGAAAGCCTATTTGCCACATTCCAGTCCTCCCCAGGCCCTTAAGGGCACATGCTTTGGAAGTGGTGACAGTAGGAGCTTCTGTGGTTCTAATCTGGAAATTCGCTGAAAATGACCCTGTCAGGATCTTCCCCCAGTGACTTTCTCAACTTGAAAGTACTATGCTCTCTACTGCCTCTGCCTGGAGGGCCCTTCCCCCACCCCATCCTTGTCCCCATCTTCAGATGGCTGATTCTTACTCCAAACACTATCTCCTCAGACACATTCACAGACCACCTTACTCTCATAGGGCCCCTGTTATGCTTTCCTGGGGCTCTTGTTCTCCTTCAATACTCAAACAGATCAAAATCTGCTTCCCCTGCTAAGCCAGGAACTCTCTGGAGGATGTAGACAGTGCCTTTATCACCTGTTCATCTTACAACCTCACTTGAGATGGTCTTGCCCAATGGGTCACATGCAATTAAGAGGAGCTGACTGAAGAGATGAGGTCAGCCTGCTAGGACAACAAGGCCTGGAGTGCCTAGCCCTATAGTTAGTTATGGAGGTTGGACATGTGACCTCTTGCCCTTCCTAAGCACCTTACCCATTCTAAGTGTTCACAGAGGAGAGATTCCAGCCAATGTCCTGAATTCTACCTTCTCTTTCCCCAATGTTTGATTCCCTTGACCAACTCCCTCATGTATCGTCCCTTCCACAAATCCCCTGCCTGCTCAAGAAAAGGGACAGTGTAGAGGTGTTCAATGACCCCTGAGACACCCTTCCAGGGTATATCTACATTTGTTCACAAAAAAAATCCTAATGATATCAATATATTTGGGGCATCAGGAGAGGGGGGAAAAAAAAAGACTGGCCCAAGTGACCTCTACATGGCTCCTGAAATCATCTCCAGTAAATAACACCTGCCTCTACTATGTAGAAAACCAGCCCTGACTCAGTCCTAAGGATAGGCAGCTCTTGCCAGTCTCGGCAGGATAGTCCATTGAAATATCCACTGTCATCTGCCTTCAGCCCGACCTCACCAACCTACCTTGTTTGACAACACAGCTCTGGGTGAGGAATAGAACACTATGCTAGAAGTTCTGCTTTCTTTTCTGGTACTTCATGTAACTTTCCAGACCTCTGTCAGGTCAGTATGGCCTTAGAGACGGCTCCTTAGTCATTCTCCTGCTGCAGTGCTCGAAGCTCCACCAACCATTGCTCTAAAAGCCTCTCAGAGTCAGCTCTTCCTGGGGGCCTGATAGACTGGCTGGTGCTGGAGAGCCACTGAGGAGGTGGCATAGAGCCACAGAGAAGAGCAAGAACAGTGGAAGAGGGCAAGGTCAAGTTGACAAATATCAGACAATGAGAAAGAATTGCATAAACTGCAGTGGCATAATGTAGCATAACAGATGGATAATTAGATTTATTCTAAGAGCTGTAAAAGTAAGTAATTAAATAAAAATATGGAACAATGAATCTGCCACAGAGAGACACCTAACAGCCTCATGAGGGCCCTGCAGCTGGCACAAGCAGCCTGGGAGAGAAGCAGTGGGCAAGAACCTCTAAAGCTGCCCTGATGTTTTAGGCACAATAAATTGAGCACCAACTCAAGCTGAGCACAGGGGACAGCCCAGTTGCAGACAGAAATAATCAGACCAATGGCTGCAAACTGTGTTGTACCATGGGAGTAGTCTCCTGTCTACATCTGGAAGACAGCATCCTGAGGTAGGCCAATATACTTCCTACCACCAGCATGGTTGGCAAGGCCCCTGCAAAGCAGGACTGACAAATTGTATTTATCTTTGCAGAAGCAGAGGCAGAGAGGAAGGGAGACAAAAAATGCACGCACAGATGACAGGATTCACTGTCACCAACAGAGGAAGGCTGAGAGATCCAAATCAGGCCTCCACTCTCCTCCCAGAGGTTGGCAGCAGATGATGAGGATGCAGTCGCTACGTAAGAAACATGAAGTAAGCTAAGCACCTAATGTGTGCAAAGCATTGTTAGGCATCAAGGAAGCAGTTTCCCCAGACATGAAATTAGTTATTTGGAAGCAAACAGATCCTCTAGAAGTTGTTTTGTATTTGACAGGACTCTGTTTTTAAGTGACCAAACTAAATTCAAACTCATCTAAGGAAAATTGGAGTTTATTGGGTCCCATCATGAAGAAGGATGACAAAGCTTAAAGTATAGCTGGTTCAAACAATGTGCCAAGGCTCTCTCAGGCTGCAGCTCTAGGTCTGGCTTCCCTCTCTGGACATGGCTGCTTTCTCTGGGCAGGGATAAGTCTGATGGCTACTGGCAGCTGCTAAACATACCAATCCTAGTGTAAAGAGAACTTCTCTTCCCACATGGGAAGGATTCCAGGAAAAGACTTCAGCTCTGCTGTTTCACATGCCCATCCCTGGACCAATCATTGTACAGATGGAAGGGGCACTCTGAGGGGGCTAGTCTAGGTCAAATGATCAATCCTAACTGGGAAAGGAGAAGGTGGGGAACAAAGATTAACAGCTTCACCTGAACATATGGTACTGGTGAAGAAATTTCCAAAAGAAAGTGTGTTAAAAAAAAAAAAAAAGGAGCATAGAAGAATTTGTTGAGAGACCAAAAACAATATAAACTAAAAATCTTCAGAGCCTATCACATTGTTTTTTTTTTTTTTTTGGCGGTTTTTTGTTGTTGTTTTGTTTTTTTGGTATGGGAGACAGAACCCCAGGGGCACTTAACTACTTAGCCACATGTCCAGCCCTTATTTGTATTTTATTTAGAGACAAGGTCTCACTGAGTTGCTTAGGACTTCACTAAGTTGCTGAGGCTGGCTTTGAGCTCATGATCCTCCTGCTTCAGTCTCCTGAGCCATTGGGATTACAGGAGAGCACCAGACTCTAACACATTTTTTTAAACCACCTCATTCCAAAGCAGTAGATAACAATTTGGAACTGGATTGGGAGGCAGGCCAGGTCTTCAACAGTTTGGCTGGGGCTCTTATTGCAGAGATCCAGTCTGACCTTACCAACTGGAAATTATCCTAAGACCCCTGCTGTTTGTTCCTTTAATATCAGCTCATCCCTATAGACCTGTAGCCACAGCCCAAGCACAGAATTGTGTAGACATCAAATAGCTTCACTTAGGAAACCCATATAGTACCTAAAGTGTAGAGAGGGGACCCAGGCAGCTGATTCCTTGAAGGTCCGTCATATCCACTAACTTGATCTCCTTTCCAGAATATTGACCATAGGGAAAAAACTCACCCCAACCTGGAAACCTCAGCACCTTTGATAAGGGGCCAATGATGAGGATGAATTGCTCTGATTCACATCAATGTCTCCACAGTTCCACCTCCTCAGAAGGAGAGCTAGGTGCCTTAGCTACAGAAGTAAAAACCCCACCACATCCTCACTGCCACAAAAGCTGCCTCTTTGTCCAGTACTTAGCATAAGGAATTCACAGTGGGGGTCTACCTGCAACCTGGCTTGAAGGAACAGCTGTACCAAGTCTTCCTTCCTAGGCTCCAGGGCTCAATGCACACACTTCCAACTCCCCCATCAGGCTCCAATCAAAATAGCCTTAGCCATCTCTCTGGCTAATTATCAAAGCAGCTTCCCTTCTTGAAGGTATCCGGGACCTCAGGCCTCCTTCAGGACAAGCAGATGACATTCTTCCTCCGAGAGCCTGTCAGGATCCCTAATGAAAACTGAGACATGTTCAAGATGCTTTTTTGTTCCAAGATCACCTGATACCAGGGCATCATGGGGGTTTCTCAGGAGTTGAACCTAGCAGAATCATCCTTGGGCTTCAGATCCTGGCTTATGCACATTACTAAGTGAGTCCTTTACCATGGACATGGGGTGGTGCTAGCCAGAACCTGGATACCAAAATCTTTCTGTCATTATTACCTGCCCAGTAAGGCTATTCCTAGAAATGTAGGAAAATGAAGATCAGCTCCCACATGGAGCAATTAAATGCTCTTACTATGCCTGGTACTTGGAGCCTTATTGGAAGGTCCGGTTCAATGCAGGCATGGTGGCCCCAGATCTAAGAACCTCAAGCCAACCTGATGAGCAGCTTGCCCATAGATAGCCCTTTGGTCTGGTGCTCACTGAGCTGGCTCTGCTTCTCCTGGACTCACACCATGACTTACTGCTGCTGTTAAGGGACCCACAGACAAGAAAGTTCCTGTTTCCCACTTTGCCCCTGCCCTTCCTTGGCCTAAGTTGGAACCAATTAGCAGCCCAACCTAGAGTAAACCTTAGTAACTATAAACCCCAAACTAAGCTCAAACAACATTTCTCAAGTCATACTAAATGAAGTAACTTTTTAAAATCCCAGACAGTTAACAACTAACCTTCTTGCCCCTTCAGAACTATTGAACTTGGACAAACTAAATACATAAAAATTAGCATATAAAACAAGAATTTGATCCTTCTCCCCAGAGGGTAGCATGTGGGCAACATTAGGGTAACCCCAGGTGCAGCAGATATAGTACAAATGGTTCCTGGGTCCACAGCAAGGGGAAATGAGGGTAAAAATGGGAAAAAAGATGGCAACTTTGGCTGCAGCACTGGTGATGAGGGGAAAGAAGTGCTCGTTTAGCTCCAATAAGGAGGACATGGCTCTGAAATAAGCCTGGACATGCTATTCCTGAGTTATGTCTAACTGGACACCTGGCTGAAAGGATCTGGAAAACTGCCAGGTTCACCCCAAAATTCAAGCCAATTACAGGTTGTGTAAGGTTAAACTGGCCCAGAGAACAACCATAAGAATTGAATTGAGAGGTTCAAAGGGGCTCATGCAAAAAAATTCAACAGTATTAATGTCTTAATTTTATTATTTTATATATTTTACTTAGAAAATGATATAAGCTTGTGGTACCAAAGGGGGGGATAGAAGGGTACAAAAGAGAAATGAAAATCCATTTTTTCCATATCTTCATTACCTCAATTAAAAATATACATGCAGGAGCTGGGGTTGTGGCTCAGTGGCAGAATGCTTGCCTAGCATGAGAGAGGAACTGGGTTCGATTCTCAGCACCACATATTAATAAATAAAGGTCCATTGACAACTAAAAAATATTATTTATGTGTGTGTGTGTGTGTGTGTGTGTGTGTGTGTGTGTATATAGTTTAAGGGCTGGGGGTATAGCTCAGTAGCACACAGCACTTGCATACCATGAATCAAACCCTGGGTTCAATACCCAGCACCATAAAAACCACACATAAAAACATAAAAATATAAAAACAAAAACACACAGCATAAATTTATACATAAATCTGTACCAATTCACCTTTGCTATCCCTGGGCAATTACTACACACTATTTTCACAATATAGATCCTGCTTTACAGCAGGGAGACTCCTCAGGCCTTTTAGGGCAGCCTCTTGATGCCAAATTGAGCAGCAAATACAAAGGAAGAGGGGTGGTCAGTCATATGTAAAAGACCAGGAATACCTAACATTTCAGAATCAAAACTAAAAAGCTTCTTGGGGAATTGTGGACTTGGCTCCGATACAGTCTCTCTCTCTCTAGCCAGGGAAGAGGGAGGGCAGCCTTTGTAAATGGCTCCTCCCTAGTTCTCCTGCCCAGGGGTTGGCAGCTTTACCTCCCTCAGCTCATCATCTGAGGGCTCTCATTCTTTGACATCATGCCTGTCACCACCTGTGTCTTTCCCCGTGGGCGATGCTCTACAGCCTCAAAGTTCCTCTGAAACATCATCACTGGCAGGGTTGAGCAACTGAGAACAACAGGAGATGACCTCATGGCCTTCATATCCTCATGCCAGCTCCCAATTACTTGTACTGCTGAATAACCGAAAAGGGAGAATAATCCACTCAGCTGATTTGGGAAGCCAGCCAGGGACACAGATTATCTCAGAGTGAATTATTCACAAGAGGGATAATTGGGAGTTGCCCAAACTTCTATTTGTGGCTCAGGCATCACATGGAAGGACATTTAATATGGAAAGTATAAACACAAGGAAGGAAGGAAGGAGACCTGGCTCCCAGGCCCAGATTTCCTCTATGGTGCTTGGTAAACTATTGCCCTTCTCTCAATCTCAGAGTCAATGAGCATAACAATAATGATGACATTACCATTAATATTATTAGTGATAGCTCTTATTGTATTTCCCTACTGTATCCTGTGCCTTGTGTTGGGAGCTTTACATGTTCTACATGTAGACATAAAAAAAATCATTTAACTCTCAAGTTGTGTTTATAAAGCACCACCATCTTCTCCAGATCTCACCTGAGGGAGCTGAGGCTTGGCAGATTATGCAACTGATCCAGGAATATGTGGCATCAAGCTATCTGCCCAGGGCCCAAGTCTTACCTGAGAAGCTCTGTTGCTATCCAACTCTTATCTCTCCCACTTTGTAAGGAAGAGTATTCCTTATATATGAAGTTATGAAGAATAAAAACTGCCCCTTTCCTCTTGAAATTTCTGGATTTTGAGGTAACAAAACTGGGCCCCTCCTCTGAAAGGTTAGATGCAGCCTTTGGGAAGAGGCTGATAGCTGATCAACTCATTTCAAGAAATACAGAATTTAGATGCACAAGCCATTGTCAGACTTCTAAGAGAATGCCATAATTTATTACTTAATCTATCATCATGATCAAAGAATCAAAAATGAAATCACTGTCCTCCCTCTGACATGAAACCTCTTCAGTCAAAAGGCTGTTACTAAGCTGGGCAGCTGAGTATTGTGGGGCCAGAGTATTGGGGGGGGGGAGTGTAGGCACTGCAAACCACTATGAGCACCACCTCATAGATAAGTATCCATGAGGGGAATGGCTAGGCCCCGTACATCTAGGTCCCCTCCCATAGTGCCAAAACACAGCCATTGGATGCTATATATGATAGTCAGTCTCCAAAATGGCCACCAATGATTCTCACCTTACAGTATTCATGCCTTTGTATCTTTGCCTTCCAGATATGACTGATTTGTGTGACCAGATTTCAAGACTAAGGTAAAAGGTAGTTTTATATTTAAAGAATAAAGAAGAAATGTTGACTTCTGGACTAGGTCATAAAAGACTCTCATGTTGTCCATCTGGAGGAAGCCACTGGAATGCTTGGACAAGTCCTATGGAAAGGCTTATATAGATAGAGAGGAACTGAGTCCTCTTACCAACAGCCAGCACTAGCATGCAGGCATGTGACCTGGAAGCAGATCCGAATTGGAAGTAGATCCTCAACTCCAATCTCAGCCAATATCTTGCAAACATTTACAAATTCATGACCCATAGAAATAATAAGTGATTACTCTTGTTTTAGCCCACTAAGTTTAGCTAACAAACTGAACAAGAAGGAGAAAGATGCTTCATAGCACTGTTTTCAACAAATGATGCATCAATGAAAGAACCAGATCTGGTGTGAAGGCCACAGCCACCAAAAGCCCTGACTAAGCCCCTAGACTCCAGAATACTATACAAGAGAAAGCAATGACCTTCATGGCTCAGATATCCCAGCCCTCCAGTCAAGAAAAAGCTTGCAGGAAACAGAATGCCCATTCCTCTGTCTCCTGTAAGAATGACAATAACATTCTTGTTATTCCTATATTATTTCCCTTACTCTTCACTGTAACTCTCAGAGGAAGCACACAGTAGGAACACAATAAATATTTGTTACAAGTGAAGTACATTAGTTTTCAATGGATCTACATCCTTTAGATACAAGTTCAACTTTCTACTTTCCATAGTACTTTAATATTTGAAAAGCTTATACTGAAAGTATATTACTTGTAGAGTCAGAGGAAACAATATATATTAAACTAAAAAGAAATATTTGCAGAGCAAGCAAGGCTCTAATGACTATATGCCTTTCCCAGGGAAGCATATCTCCATCCAGAGCCGACTCTTTCAGAAAACATTTGGATGAAAACAAAGTGGTAATAACAATTAACACCCTGAGCACTACTTGTCAGGTGTTCTTGATACTTAACATGTATTAACTCATGTAATCCACTACACCAACCAACCCTAGGTAGGTACTAATATCTCCATTTTGCAGATGAGGAAACTACTTGAGAGATAATAATTTGCCCAAGGTTATATGCTAACAAGTGGAAGAGTTTAGATTCAAATCTAGGTCACATAGCTCCTGCCTTATATTCTAAATCACATCACACATTGTTTTCATGAACTACCTGGAGCCATTAAAAAAAAAAAAAGGCTCATTCCAACCTTGTCACTGGACTGTGGGACATCAACACAGCACCTGTGTGGTGCATACCTTCCATATTGCCCTTGACCTCAGAGGAAGTGGGTGTTCTGCTAGCCAGTAGAGGTGGTAGGGTTGCTCTATTCATCTTCAACCCATGTTCAGAAATAGCCTCAGCACTGGAAAACCAGGCAGACACCATGATCCTGAGCCTGGACAGCCAAACTCTCATGATGAAAGTAGCCAAACCCATGGAAAGGCATGAAGCATTCTAACTCCATTTCGTAATTTGGTGAGTAGCAAAGTCTTCTCAGTTAGGAGGGCTATCACAACCGTCTGAAATACCACCCAAAATCTTGGAGAGAGGGGATTACTTGAACAGACACCAAGAAGAACTTCCTACCACGACAGGTATAAAGGAACAAGGCCAAAAGCTCTATATTTCTGAAACCATAAAGAGTTCCTTCCTACAAATCAACCAGTGGGATCATTTAAAAAATGTAAATCTGATCTTGTTACTCCCTTGATTAATGGCCACCAGTGGCCTCCCATTACCCTTAGATTAAAATCCAAATACAGATTACCCTGTCCTTGAGGTGCACTGCCAACTTCCTCAACCTTACCCTCTGTTTGTCTTTCTATGGCTCCCCCATTCCAGCCATGCTGGCCTCTGGCTGCTTCTGTAATTGGCCAAGCTTGTCCCACATCAGAGACCTTGTCTGGAAAACTCTTAGCCTAACGTGTGCTTGGTTGACTCTCCATACATTTGCACTGAGGTCAGAAAGACAACTCTTCAAAAACGTTTCCATAACTAACCCATCTCAAGTATCCCAATATCAGTCTATTTTCCTTATAATGTTTATTACTGACTTTTGGAAACAGTTTTATTGAAATAAAGTTCACATATCACAAAATTTATGAATTTAAAACATTCATGCACCTGTGCAACCATCACCACAATCAATTTAAGTATTTTCCTCCCCCACCCATCCATACCTGTTAGCAGTCACTCTGTAATTCTCCCCAATCCCATCTCCACCACCACCATGCTAAGCAACCAATAGCTGCTTTCTGGCTCTATATATTTGTGTAATCTGGACGTTTTCATAAAAATGGAATCATTCAAACATGTTCCTTTGTGACTATCTTCTTTCACTCAGCATGTTTAAAAGTTTATCCATGTAAGTTTCATTCATATTAAGTTTCATGCAAGTATCATTTCATTTCTTTTTACTGTCAAATAATATTCCAGTATACGAATATACCTCATTATATTCACCCATTTTTCAGCTGATGAACATTTAAATTCTTTGTACATTTTTGGCTACTAATAAATGATGCTGCTACTATAAATGATGCTGCTATGTTCATTCATGTACAAGTTTCTGTGTGGACATGTTTTCACTTCTCTTAGGTATACATCTGGAAGTTAATTGCTGGATCATATGGTAACTCAGTTTAACCATCTGAGGAACCACCAGAGTGCTTTTCAAAGTGATTGGATCATTTTACATTCCACTGGGAGTGTATGAGAATTCTAATTTCTCTGCATCCTTGTTAACATTTATTATTGTCTTTCTCTTTTGGTGACAGTCATCCTGATGAGTGTAAAGTGTTTTCTCATATTTTCTTTCAATGGTTTTCTCTTCTGATACTCTACCTTTTAAAAAATATGTTGTCTTTGCATTATTGAATTGCAAGAGTTCTTTTTTAAAAAAATTTTTAGTTATAGGTGGACACAATACTTTTTATTTATTTATGTGGTGCTGAGGATTGAACCCAGTGTTCCATGCATGCAAGACTAGCGCTTTACCACTGAGCCACAACCCAAACCTGCAAGAGTTCTTAATAAGGCTGTTTGTTGTTGAGTTGTAAGCTTTTTTTTTTAAAGTTATAGATGGACACAATACTTTTATTTTACTTATTTTTATGTGGTGCTGAGGATGAAACACGGTGCCTCATATGTTCTAGGCCATTGCTCTACCACTGAGCTACCACCCCAGCCCTGTGAGCATTCTTTATATATTCTAGATACAAGTAACTTATCAGACAATCTTTTACTTTTTTGGCTAGTATCCTCTGAAGCATGAAAGTATTTATTTATTATTTGAAAACTGCTTTCAAATTGTTGAACCCAAAGTAATTTTGCCACTAAGTTGTATCCCTAGTACCCACCTCCCCCCTCCTTTTTTTTAAGACAGGGTCTCACTAAGTTGCTAAGTTACTTAACTTGTTAAGTTTCTCAGGCTGGCATTGAACTTGTGATCCTTCTGCTTCAGCCTCCCTAGGTGCTGCAAATACAGGCACACACTACTGCATCAGGCTCTAATACATATTTTTTGAATGAATGAATGAATGAAATTTTAAGTCCAAAATAAGTGAGTGCTGGTATGGTCTATGAGAGAGCATTTACTTGCCAGGAGGCAGAGGTGACTAGAGACTCCATTAAGAGGGAAAGAATATGATCTTCCCCAAGAGCATGGGAAAGCGCATGGTGGGTGGGTATTAGATGCAACCTGAGGAGCATACATCATCACTTCATTTAAATGCTCAGATAGTCATTCTCTCTTCTCAGTCACCTGGGGAGCCAAAGACAGAACAATAGCTTAAAAATGGGGACAACCCAGGCAGAGGGGCCCAACCACAAAATAAGACTCTCTCCAGAGTACTTAGCTCAGTGTAACATCCCTAGGCTCTTATTTTTCAGCACTGCTAAGGCTTATGTGTCAGTGTGGCTGACAAGCAAAGGTTTTACTGGGGAGAAAATGGAAGTGAAAACTGGCTCCTTCCTTCCCTAACTTAGCTTTTGTAAAGAACAACAACAAAAAATATCTGAAGAGCTGAATGTCCAAGCCTGAGTGCTTCATCAAAACATGTCAGGGATCCTGGACTTGACTGCCCAAGGGAGGCATTTCACCAGACGAGCGGAGAGGTTGGAGGTATAATTTGGGGGCTCAGGGTTGGGTGAGTTCTGAACAAGGTAGACAGTTTAGACAACCAATCTCTCTGAACCCCAGAGCAGGGGGGACAGGGTGACCTAATAGATAAACAGAGGTCCTGAAGAGAAGTGTGAAAACGTGTTAGTGGCAGCATCAAAGAACAATATTCAATGACAAGGCCCCCTGCCCTTTCATTCCCAGACTTCCACTATATCACCTTTTCTACCCCCAGTGCTAAGGACCGAACCTAAGATATCTTGTATGCTAAGCACTTATACCAGCATACTCCCAGCTTTATGTCACCTTTTATGATAGCAAGGAAAGAAGGGTAGAGTGAGTTTCTGAGGCACATGCATATACACATGCAAGTGCATGCACACACACATACATACACAGAGTTGCCTGTGGGAGGGTAAATAAATATTCATGAACAGTTCAGTGTGTGAAAAGCAAGGACAGAGGATGACAAATGGTGCCAATTAGAAAGAAAGGGTGGTATACATTTTTAAAGTGGCTGAATAAATGATAAAAAATTGCTTACTAAAAATACTGTGCTTGACCCTCTCCCCAGTGGCAGAGTCCCTTCTCCTGTACTTAGTGACAATAGGCAAACCCTCCTCCCAGTGTAGCAAGTCTAACGCTGTCATGGCAGCCTCATTCTTGCTTTAGAGGTTCACCCTGGGTGCCTGTCTGCTGCAATAAAGAGATTTCTTGTGAGAAGCATCCAAACCTAGGACTACAAGCAGAGACGGGCACTTGTGCCTCAGACGATGCTCTTCTTCTCAGTGATTCCCTAAAGGAGGCCATGGTGAGAAGGGGGCAAAATGAAGAAAGACTCCACTAGAAAATTCAGCTACAGAGGTACCAGAACCCAATATATCTGAAAGGATGGAGAAAATCCAAAACTAATCTCCCCAGGAAACAGTCAGTCTACCTCTCAAAAGGAATATTTAATGAGGGTCATTTCTTGGATGATAAGCCACTGAAATCAAGTTTCTATTCTGTTTCCGCTCCATACACATCCCCAGAACTTTCCTCCTGGGCATGAATCTGACCTGTGGTACATGGCAATACAGGTGAGTATGACTTAGGAAAGCAAACAGGAACTCAAATTGTACATAGGTCAATAGTAAGCAAGGGCTGCAGTTCAGGCTCCAAGGACTTGTGTTCTTGCCCACTCACTCTCATTCTCTCATGCACACTCTGTGTCTCTATATTTACCACCAGTTGGCATGGCACAGTGGTAAGAACTTGGCTTTCAAGTCCCATGGTCTGGTTTCCATCTTGGCTCTAACATAGGGTCTAGCTGTGTGACCCTAGGCAAGAACTTAACTTCCATAAGCCTTGGTTTCTTCATGAGTAAAATAACTGAACTTATTTCACAATAGTATTTACTTGGCCAGATCCAATGAGAATGTGTAGTAAACCTCTTAGTTTAGGTGTTTGACATATTATAGTACTCTTGATTGATAAACATTCTTCCATTTCTTGGTCTAGACTCTAAACATTTTGAGGGCAATTCATCTTTCTGTCCTGAGAGTTGAAATTCAGTAAACATTTGTCAAATGAGCTGGCTTCTCTGAACTCGTGTGGCATGGGCAATGAGCATAGCCGCCAAATGCATTCGCCCAATTCACTGGCCCCTGTTGAGCTCATTACCTTGATGTAACTCCTCCCAGCCTCAGCAAGATGTTTAGAGAAGGCAGCATCTGCCCTTCCCAGCGTGAGGATAAGGTGAGAATCAACTGGAAAACAAACAGGCATGGGCAGTGTGGGCAGCTCCCCAGAGTGGTGCCCTATTGATTTTCAAGTGTCACTATTAATAACAACAACTGGCAGAGAGAGAACATGTTTTTTCCAAGATAATCACAGCATCTCATAGGAACACCTCATCGATCTCTCCATGGCCCCAGGAAGTATAGAAGAATATTCCCCACTTCCTGGTAGGTTATAAGAAGCCAAGGGGGTTTGACCAAGGTCCCTGAACAAGTCAGTGGGACTCTGGTATTTATGGCCCTTAGCTCCTTCTGTGTCCCCAATGGCATTTCTACTGCCCTTGGGCTTTCCCAGCAATGTGTCTCTTGAGATATTTAGGAAATAAAGTTACCTTTAACAAAACTTAACAAAACACCCATGGAGGAAAAAAGCATCAGGTACCAGTCCAAGAAGTATCCTTCTTGGTGAGAAGCCCTTAGTTTTGATAGCTACCTGGTTTAGTCCTCTCCTTTCTGTTGATCATCAAGAATCACATTTGGGGCTGGGGGGTTGTGGCTCAGTGGTAGAGTGTGTGAGTTCATTCTACAGTACCACAGAAAAATAAACAAATAAAATAAAGATATCGTGTCTATCTACAACTTAAAAAAAATCACATTTCCCTAGTCAGAGTACCGCATAGAGGGAACAAGGCAAGTAAAAGTCCTTTCTAACTCCATGAGACACATAGGAGATGTGTATCCAAGCAAATGCCTGTCCTACAATCACCCTTTCTGCCCTAATGGGTCTCCCGTGTTCCAGCCCTCCCCACAGTGCAGTCACCCATCCATCTAGTCACAACAGAGAACCCTGCTCCCAAGATGAAAAAAGGAATAGGAGGCCTGGCAGAAACTGTGAATAGGAATGACAATGATTTCCAAGCAAGGACAGACAGTCTCGGTGAGACACAAATCTAGTTGGCATTCCTCCTCCCAGACTAGAGAGGAATCTTAACCACTCTACACAGAAGCTTTCTCTCCTGGGAACTGCACAAGTAGCCACTGCACTGGTATGCACCCTGCCCACAGCTCTAGGCTATTGAATAGACAGGTGGGACAGGCTAGCCATAAGTAACATGTATCATCTTGAAAGTTAAAAAGCTTCCTGTCAATCTGTATACGGGGTAAAAATGGGAGTTCATAACCCACTTGAATCAAACTGTGAAATATGATATATTAAGAACTATGTAATGTTTTGAACGACCAACAATAAAAAAAAAGAAAAGAAAAAGAAAAAAGAACTATAAGAAGAGACTGAAGAAAACCTGATAAGTATCTGGTGTACAGAAAAAAATGCTGAGAAAGAAATACATTTAAAAGTCATCCAAATTTTATTTATTTTTTATTTTTTTTAAATAGTTAAGTTTTTTCTGGGGGGGGGGAGAGAGAGAGAGAATTTTTAATATTTTATTTTTTAGTTCTCGGCGGACACAACATCTTTGTTGGTATGTGGTGCTGAGGATCGAACCCGGGCCGCACGCATGCCAGGCGAGCGCGCTACCGCTTGAGCCACATCCCCAGCCCCTCATCCAAATTTTAAAAGACTTAAAATTGTGAGTTATTTACAAAGATGATAAAAACAACTAAGTTGTAATAATGATAAAAAGTAATAAAGACTACCTTGTTTTTTCTTCTAGTAAAAAAAAAAAAAAAAAAGCTTCCTGTCAGATTGGGCTGTGTTGGAGAATAAGCCAAGGTAGATAGAATGTTCCCCTGGTCCAGGGGACAGGTTCCAACTAAGATCTGGAAAAATCAGAGGATATGAAAGACGACAAGTGATTTCTCCTCTACTTTATATAACCAACAGGTGTAAAGTATCTAGGCTGTACTCTGGTACTGAATAGAGCAGCAACATTTCCAAGATTCCAGAAGAAATAGTGTTCAAGGCAGATGGAAACTAAGATCCAAGCTCAAGAGCTAAAAAGTTCTTAGACCCTGGATCCCAAGAATTACATAGTCCCAGGCAAGACTGACATTATATCACCACCCACCCCTCCCCGCTACATTCTTAAGGCTTCTAAGTTACACAGAATCAGGCATAGTCCCCAAGTGCCATGCCCCCAACATCCCTCAAACTCAAACAAGATCAGGGAGGAAAATCTGAACACTGTTTGCCCTTGGAGATTAGGCAAGGGTGTAGCAAAAAGTCCCACTGAGGTTGAGCTGAAAAAGATGAACATGCCTCTTAACAAGAACGAAGGCTATATTAAACACAGCAGATTAGATACTTTTGAGACACTATTCTTCACAAAAGAGACAATAGCAAAACAGGGCAAATTAAACTCTTTTGTGCCTGATACAATAGTAGCAGTGGAAGCTACAGACAGAGCAGCTCGCAGTGCCAAGGTAATGGCAGGACATGGCCTTGTGGAAAGGAGGAAGAGAGAAATACAGCTCAGTTCTTGAAGGTATGACATGTGGGACTAAGAAACCTTACCTCCTTCCCTTGGGGAAAAGTTCCTGGAGAGTACCAGATTTAAGAAGCATCAGCAAGTTTCTTCCTTCCTTTCTCCCTCCCTCTCTTTCTTCATTTCTCTCTCTCCCCTTCTTCCTCCTTCCCTCTCTCCCCCTGCCTGTTTCTTCTCATTTGTTTTTGAGAGGATTTGCTGTACCTATAAGATCCTTGATTAGCATCTGGATGGTCATCTTGAATGACAGCTGCCATTTTAAGAAAAATTTCGCTGTCCCACCCAAAGGCATTTCTGAGAAAGATTCACTTCTCCCTCATACCAACCCCACCCTTCACCTCCCTCATTAGGACCCCTGCTCTAATCCCTGAGCCTGCCCCATAAAAGTCCTGAACCCTAAACCTATTTTGCCTCTCTCCGTCTATGGAGAGATGTGCCTTTGTCAGCTCTGACAAATAAACTCGCATGTGTATTTCTGCCTGGACTCTGTCTTTCATTTCTTGCTCGCCAGTCTCCTGGTTCCTCGCTTTCCTTTTAGTACCCATTTCCATCTAGGAATAAGTGAGATCCCTTGATTCCCAATGACCTCCCTGGTTAGCAATTCAACAGGAAAACACCTCCCACAGCAAAATCAAAGTAGACTTCAAGCTGCTTTCCTTCTGGCTCACTCCCATGTAAATGAGCTCCCTGCAGCCTGACTCATAGGAACTCAAAATGGAAAAATCAAGAGAAAAAAATATATAGTTCAAAGGTAGGGTGAGACTTGCCTACCTGATGAGGCTTCTAAGGGCCTATATCTGACATGCTGCCAGGGACACCAGTCCTTGGGAAACAACTCAGTGGCATACTTCAATCCTTCAGGATTGAGATATTTAGTCCTCTTATTTTTACAGAGAGGGAATTACAGTCCCAGAGAAATAAAATGATGACTAAATGTCAGTTAGCTGTCTATAGACTATGTCCCATGTGTCCAGATTCTTGAGCTCATGACTACATTAGTTACTCTCAGGGTTTGGGCCCCAAGCTCCACATCCCACCCCAGGACCACAGCTTAGAGAAGGGTGTGGTGATAGTGAGCTCGGGGTGAATTTGGGTTTCTTCCGTCCACTCCTGGTTTGAGAAGTATAGCCTATTGGTAAAGGAAAATACTATACTCTCTTGCTCCTCACATGATGTTTGCACTAAAAGGCCCCCTGGCAAGGCACCAGAGCACCCATCATCCTAATGGAATTAGTGATTAACATCCCTGCAATCCCCCACAGCATGAGGCCATCTCTCCCCCTTCTTCTTGGATTGCAGGGTACCCACAGCAGCAGGCAGCGGCTGCCCTAAGTAACTGTTTGATCCAAACAAAAAAGAATAGATCCATCTATTCACTGTGGAGAAGAGGCAGTCATTTTAAATCTACATATTATGCATTCTTGTTGCAAAGAAAAAGGAGCATTATTAAATTAAAATTCTCTCTGGAAGACTCCTACCCCAAAAGGCAGAAGAGCAATCTAGAGTTACACCTAGTTCCCAACTCTAAACAGCTCTTGGATTCCCCTCCTGCCTCTTCCCCTCCTGGCTGGATATCTCCAGATGTGTCTGAATTTCAGTGATTCATTCTAATGATAATGCACCCTAAGAACAAATCATGGACTATGATTGATTTAGGAGGCAACTTGCACAAATACCTGTAATCTAGTTCTAATCTTGTTTGTTTCCATTCCAATTATTGTGCATCAATGGTTTAAAAATGGGATCCGTCTGGTGCGTACATTCAATCCATTTTAACAGAGGATAAATCTGGGTTATTGTGACCCTTTCCTCTCCCAGACTTCAGACAACACCAGCGCCTCAAGGCGCTGATTGGGCCAAATCAGCTCTAACTCTATTCAACTCTTCAAGGATTCAATTAATCATAAAGCCAATTCCATTCTGGGCTCCATCTGTCTTGCCTCCTTTGGGGACTAATAATCACTCACTGTGTGTTTTTACACACTAGTTGAACTGAAATTAAGACTGATTTCATCATGGAGCACTCAAAAAAATGCATTTCTTGAAGGAAAATTTCAGCGCTATTTCAATGTTTTGTTTGAATAAAGATAGTTTTTTTTTATTGTTGGTTGTTCAAAACATTACATAGTTCTTGATATATCATATTTCACACTTTGATTCAAGTGGGTTTTGAACTCCCATTTTTACCCCGTATACAGATTGCAGAATCACATCGGTTACACATCCACTGTTTTACATATTGCCATACTAGTGTCTCTTGTATTCTGCTGCCTTTCCTATCCTCTACTATCCCCCCTCCCCTCCCCTCACCTCCCCTCTTCTCTCTCTACCCCCTCTACTGTAATTCATTTCTCCCCCTTGTATTTTTTTTCCCTTTCCCCTCACTTCCTCTTGTATGTAATTTTGTATAACCCTGAGGGTCTCCTTCCATTTCCATGCAATTTCCCTTCTCTCTCCCTTTCCCTCCCACCTCTCATCCCTGTTTAATGTTAATCTTCTTCTCATGCTCTTCGTCCCTACTCTGTTCTTAGTTACTCTCCTTATTGTTTTTTAGGGATTGGCTAGCTTCACTTAGCATAATCTGCTCTAATGCCATCCATTTCCCTCCAAATTCTATGATTTTGTCATTTTTTAATGCAGAGTAATACTCCATTGTGTATAAATGCCACATTTTTTTTAACCATTCGTCTATTGAAGGGCATCTAGGTTGCTTCCACAGTCTTGCTATTGTGAATTGTGCTGCTATGAACATCGATGTAGCAGTGTCCCTGTAGCATGCTCTTTTTAGGTCTTTAGGGAATAGACTGAGAAGGGGAATAGCTGGGTCAAGTGGTGGTTCCATTCCCAGCTTTCCAAGAAATCTCCATACTGCTTTCCAAATTGGCTGCACCAATTTGCAGTCCCACCAACAATGTACAAGTGTACCCTTTTCCCCACATCCTCGCCAGCACTTGTTGTTTGACTTCATAATGGCTGCCAATCTTACTGGAGTGAGATGGTATCTTAGGGTGGTTTTGATTTGCATTTCTCTGACTGCTAGAGATGGTGAGCATTTTTTCATGTACTTGTTGATTGTATATCCTCCTCTGAGAAATGTCTGTTCAGGTCCTTGGCCCATTTGTTGATTGGGTTATTTGTTATCTTATTGTCTAATTTTTTGAGTTCTTTGTATACTCTGGATATTAGGGCTCTATCTGAAGTGTGAGGAGTAAAGATTTGTTCCCAGGATGTAGGCTCCCTATTTACCTCTCTTGTTGTTTCTTTTGCTGAGAAAAAACTTTTTAGTTTGAGTAAGTCCCATTTGTTGATTCTAGTTAACTCTTGTGCTGTGGGTGTCCTATTGAGGAATTTGGAGCCCGACCCCACAGTATGTAGATCGTAGCCAACTTTTTCTTCTATCAGACGCAGTGTCTCTGATTTGATATCAAGCTCCTTGATCCATTTTGAGTTAACTTTTGTGCATGGCGAGACAAAGGGATTCAGTTTCATTTTGTTGCATATGGATTTACAGTTTTCCCAGCACCATTTGTTGAAGATGCTATCCTTCCTCCATTGCATGCTTTTAGCCCCTTTATCAAATATAAGATAGTTGTAGTTTTGTGGATTGGTTTCTGTGTCCTCTATTCTGTACCATTGGTCCACCCGCCTGTTTTGGTACCAGTACCATGCTGTTTTTGTTACTATTGCTCTGTAGTATAGTTTGAAGTCTGGTATCGCTATACCGCCTGATTCACACTTCCTGCTTAGCATTGTTTTTGCTATTCTGGGTCTTTTGTTTTTGCATATGAATTTCATGATTGCTTTATCTATTTCTACAAGAAATGCCGTTGGGATTTTGATTGGCATTGCATTAAACCTATAGAGAACTTTTGGTAATATCGCCATTTTGATGATGTTAGTTCTGCCTATCCATGAACAGGGTATATTTTTCCATCTTCTAAGATCTTCTTCTATTTATCTCTTTAGGGTTCTGTAGTTTTCATTGTATAAGTCTTTTACCTCTTTTGTTAGGTTGGTTCCCAAGTATTTTATTTTTTTTGAGGATATTGTGAATGGATTGGTTGTCCTCATTTCCATTTCAGAGGATTTGTCGCTTATATACAGGAATGCCTTTGATTTATGCGTGTTGATTTTATATCCTGCCACTTTGCTGAATTCATTTATTAGCTCTAATAGTTTCTTTGTAGACCCTTTTGGGTCTGCTAGGTATAGAATCATGTCATCTGCAAATAGTGATAATTTAAGTTCTTCTTTTCCTATTTTTATGCCTTTAATTTCTTTCATCTGTCTAATTGCTCTGGCCAGTGTTTCGAGAACTATGTTGAACAGAAGTGGTGAGAGAGGGCATCCCTGTCTTGTTCCAGATTTTAGAGGGAATGCCTTCAATTTTTCTCCATTCAGAATGATGCTAGCCTGAGGATTAGCATAAATTGCTTTTACAATATTGAGGTATGTTCCTTTTATCCCTAGTTTTTCTAGAGTTTTGAACATAAAGGGATGCTGTACTTTGTCGAATGCTTTTTCTGCATCTATCGAGATGATCATATGGTTCTTATTTTTAAGTCTATTGATGTGGTGAATAACATTTATTGATTTCCGTATATTGAACCAGCCTTGCATCCCAGGGATGAAGCCTACTTGATCATGGTGCACAATTTTTTTGATATGTTTTTGAATCCGATTCGCCAGAATTTTATTGAGGATTTTTGCATCTAGGTTCATTAGAGATATTGGTCTGTAGTTTTCTTTCTTTGAAGTATCTTTGTCTGGTTTAGGAATCAGGGTGATGTTGGCCTCGTAGAATGAATTTGGAAGTTCTCCCTCTTTTTCTATTTCCTGAAATAGCTTGAAAAGTATTGGTATTAGTTCCTCTTTAAAGGTTTTGTAAAACTCTGCTGTATACCCATCCGGTCCTGGGCTTTTCTTAGTTGGTAGTCTTTTGATGGTTTCTTCTATTTCCTCAATTGATATTGGTCTGTTTATGTTATCTATATCCTCCTGACTCAATCTGGGCAGATCATATGACTTAAGAAATTTCTCGATGCCTTCACTATCTTCTATTTTATCGGAGTATAAGGATTCAAAGTAATTTCTGATTATCTTCTGTATTTCTGAAGTGTCTGTTGTGATATTGCCTTTTTCATCCCGTATGCTAGTAATTTGAGTTCTCTCTCTTCTTCTCTTCGTTAGCATGGCTAAGGGTCTGTCGATTTTATTTATTTTTTCAAAGAACCAACTTTTAGTTTTGTCAATTTTTTCAATTGTTTCTTTTGTTTTGATTTCATTAATTTCAGCTCTGCTTTTAAATATTTCTTGCCTTCTACTTCTTTTGCTGTTGTGTTGCTCTTCTTTTTCTAGGATTTTGAGATGAAGTATGAGATCATTTATTTGTTGGTTTTTTCTTTTTTTAAGGAATGAACTCCAAGCAATGAATTTTCCTCTTAGAACTGTTTTCAATGTGTCCCATAGATTCCGATATGTTGTGTCTGTGTTTTCATTTATCTCTAAGAATTTTTTAATTTCCTCCTTGATGTCTTCTATAACCCATTGATCATTCAGTAACCTATTGTTCATTCTCCAAGTGATGCATGATTTTTCCTTCCTTCTTTTATGGTTGATTTTCAGTTTCATTCCATTATGATCAGATAAGATGCATGGTATTATCTCTACTCCTTTATATTGTCTAAGAGTTGCCCTGTGACATAATATATGATCTATTTTTGAGAAGGATCCATGTGCTGCTGAGAAAAAAGTGTAACTGCTTGATGTTGGGTGGTATATTCTATATATGTCAATTAAGTAAAGATAGTTTTAAATAAACAAAAGAACATTTTTTAAAAGCTTCAGAATTCTTGAGATTATAATAATTGCTGTTACCCAAATCCTAGGAAGAGGGGAACTCCTTGGAGAACCAGAAATTCCCAAAGTTGGATCATAATCAAAGAGATTCAATTTTTCCTTGGGGAAAAAGTATGGGCACCCATAAAATATGTTAAAAAATGGAATTAATCTGATATTTGATACACTATTTTAAGAAATTTAGTCATTTATCCTGGGACAAGTAGACTTAATTTAAATTTTAAAATTACTTTTATTTTCAATTATCTATTTGAAAAGGGAAGATGGGCACTATCTTGTTTTCAGCATTTAGAACCTCTGAAAGTCTTCAACTGGCCCTAAGATGTCTAAGTCTTCCCACTTCTTTACAAGAAATACTGCTTTTCTCTTCTTCTATAAATAACCTGTTTCTCCCAGAAGTATTAAAGCAGCTGTCCTGGCCAACACTCAACAGAACCCTCTTACCCACCACCAACTCATTCCCTCCTCCCACTGAGAACAGTCTCTTCACCAGAAACATGACCACAAAAAGGGTCACGTCTCAACCAGGTGGCCACCTGGTTCTGGAAGAATTCCCAACTTGTCAGCAGGTTTTAAGAGAGAAAATGCAAACGGTTGAGCTTTTATTTTTACTTTTCATGACTGCAAAGTCAAAGCAATTGGGCTTCTCCAGAGTCCAAAGCTCCTAGTGGCCATGTTACACCTAGTATAGACCCTTAACCCTGGCTCTTACAAAATGGTCCCAGAATGATGTAGAGGAAACACTGCAGCCAAGGAGACCTAGCACATGGCTTTACTGCTTTAAAAGCTCTTAAACTGAAATTTTGAATTACACTAACTCCCAATCAAAAATAATGACACAGTCATTCCAAACTTAACATCAAAGATGTTTTGAGAGTCATACTGGCTCTAAAAAGCCATCAGTAATCATTTCATAGAGAAAACAATCAAATACCTCCTTCATTTAACAATAAATTCTGCCTAGTAATAAGTTTAATTGGAGCACTGTCATTATTTTTTTTATTTATCTATTTATTTAGGTGGTACTACGGATTGAACTTAGGATCTGGAGCATGCTATGCAAGTGCTCTGCCACTGAGCTACATCCCAGCTCCACTGTCATTTTTTTTTTTTAATATTTATTATTTTTTAGTTCTCGGCGGACATAACATCTTTGTTGGTATGTGGTGCTTAGGATCGAACCCGGGCCGCACGCATGCCAGGCGAGTGCGCTACCGCTTGAGCCACATCCCCAGCCCCCACTGTCATTTTTTTAAAATATTTTTTTAGTTGTAGTTGGACACAATATCTTTATTTTATTTATTTATTTTTATGCGGTGCTGAGGATGGAACCCAGTGCCTTGACGTGCTAGGTGAGCGCTCTACTGCTGAGCCACACAACCCCAGCACCTCCACTGTCATTTTTAAACATGGGTCAAGGCAAGCATTTTCTCAAAAAATTTTCACCTGAGTCATTTTACAATCATTTAAAAACAAAAAATTACCTCCTAAGAAGCTCTTTAAGTATTGATAAAGATTCAAGAGACATTGTTAAATGCAAAAAACAAATTGTATACAAACAAGAAAAACAAAATACAGTTGTATTTGCTTGAATATGCATTGACATCTCTAGCAGAAACTGGCAACAGTGGCCGTCTTAAAGAAGGGCATACAGGATTAGGGTGGGAGGGAGCATTTTCATCACACTCCTTTGTTCCCTTTGCATTCTGAGCCATTACCAAATCAGAGTTGAAGTAATAACATTAAAATTTAAGAAGGGGCTAAGGATATAGCTCAGTTGGTAGAGTGTTTGCCTTGTATACACATAGCTCTGGGTTCAATTACCAGCAAACCCACCCCCCCCAAAAAAAAAAGAAAAGAAAATTAACTCACAGACACTAATCTGGACATTTACCAAAATACCAGAGAGAAGTCTGACCATGTTCTATGGAGAAAATAAGTCTTAAACATCTCTTAGCCATATAGTTTTAGTGATCTTCCATGAATAGACTTCAAGAACAGAGAGTCAAGATTAGCCATAGTAAGAGTGATGGGGTCCCAAGTGATCACTGTGCCTCTCAGTCTATAACAGCAAAGAAGGGGAACACAGAGATGGAAGGAAAGAAGGGAGAGATGGAGGGTTGGGAATGAAGGCTGGACTCTGTATAAGACACAC
This sequence comes from Spermophilus citellus, assembly GCF_964194105.1. NCBI lineage: Eukaryota > Metazoa > Chordata > Mammalia > Rodentia > Sciuridae > Spermophilus > Spermophilus citellus. The sequence goes on along the minus strand of NC_138182.1, from coordinate 191,797,056 downwards.
TATGGGATACCATCTAGCTTGATAAGCCCCCAAGCATTTCTTACTTTTGCTTAAAAGGGAACTACAATTCATTTAAGTCAAAGTTCATAGTAAGTTACAGGGCCGAAGAGGGAAGCTTTATGTGAACCTTATAGGAACACATCACTCTTCAGATCCCAGATCTCTTACTCGGCAGGAAATGCCACCTAAAGGCCATATCTGAGCCTGAAATTTCAGTTTCTGACGCTTATTCTGGCTGCCAGCTGGCTCTATGATCTTGAACAAATCGCTTCAGCAGAGGAACTGAGTGGGACATAAGACTCCTCCAGCCAGCCACTGATCACTGTCCACTGACCTTGAAAAGACACTTGCTTGGACCAAAGGTACAGAGTGACCACTATGAAGGAAAGTCCCTCTAGGATGTCCCCAATCTAATACCAAACAGAAATCCTACTGGAGCAGCCTTTAGTTTCAATTTCTTGCCATGAGAATATAAATGACCAGGTAACTACAGAAAGTTATCTTGGAAAGACTTCTGAGAATCAAACAGATGGTTTTTATTTTTCATAGGATTTTCAGCTGTGTGTTATATGTGTGATACTGGGGATTGAACCCCGGAACTAGCACTTGAGAGACATGCAACCTACCACTGAGATACATCCCCAGCCCTTTTTATTTACTTTTGAGACAGGGTATTGCCAAGATGCCCAAACTCAAACTTGGAATCCTCCTGCATCGGCCTTCAGAGTAGCTGGAATTATAGGCATGCACTGCCCAGCTTCCAGCTGGTATTCTATTTCTCTTTACCCTTCCCATTTTGGGGGTGCCATGTAAAGGGAAGTCTCATAGACATGAGACTCTACAGCCCCACCCATCCTGAACTTTCTAATCAGAGACAGTAAGAAGGCCTGAGTCAGTCTGTTTTCTGGCATTGTGGCCAGATGCTCTGAATGGAGGCTGGGGCACGAGGGTCCAGCTATAATAATTTCCCAGCAGCCTCACTGAAGTGGCAGTAAGACCAACACAACTGATTAAATGCAGAATAAAAGCAGAGAGAAAATGGGATAGAAATAAATTAGCTTTAAACCTCAAGGTTGTGTATGTAAGTGAAATGCAGTGGAGGCTGGGAGGCAGCCTGGGAAATCAGTCTTGGAGATTTCCCTGAAACAAAGGGATTATGGATTGTCTAATATGAAGAAATCCTTCTGTTTCACAGCCACATGACAGCCTGTTTTACTCAGTGCTGTTCATTAAATGCTTTGCACACATTCCGAGATAATGGTATGCAGCCAACTTCCTGAAAGAGCCCAAGACTCCCCCACCAGGGCTTCTACCCAGGCAGCACAGACTGCAAAGCACAGCTGTCATTAGCAGGGCACAGGGTCAATATTTCCTGCCATCTTTCAATTACTGTCCTCCCCCTCCCCCAGCCTTTATGGATTCTCCTCTTTAAGTAATGGACTACCGTTATGAGTAGAAGAGATGCTGGAAGAGAAAACTTCTAACTGATCAGAATTCAAAAAGCAAAACATTAAAAAATGTTAGGGGGTATAGGGAGAGAAGAGAGGAGGTACAACAGAAGAGTCCCCATCTATATAGGCCTTGTGGCTTAAATATTTAGAAAAAAACCATTGAGAAGTGGCTTGATTGTTCCAAAAACTGAACCAGAGCAGCACAGTTTAAAAACATACTTGCTCCAATCAAAACAGGGCTATTTCTGGAAAAATTGGTTAGGGCTATTTTCAGGGGATCACTGCTAGGGGGCAGAAACCTGTAAGTTGTAGGTATGAGATTGTTAATGAGGCTCAGTCTAGGAAGTGTTGACTGAACACCTCCTAACACATGTGCGAAGAATGAAAGGAAAGAAAGATACAAAACAGACTGATCATCTCATCCTGACCACCACTCTGGCTGTGGGAGCTAGCTTAAATCAGCAACCCTTGCCATAAATCCCAACTCTTCCCTCTGGGTATTATTCCCTATATCCTCCAATATTAAAGTCAAGATCGTGTGCACCTGGTAAAGAAAGACACTAGGGACCCCATTCAAGACCTTCAGAGGAATGTCCCTTTCTGTAAGAATTCATTAGCTCTTCAAACTATAAGAACATGAGCTTTGACATCTAGGTTTAACACTCCCATAAATTATCTATATGCCCTAGGGCAAAAATCCTCCTTGGTAAAGCCAGACTTTTATTACCTGCCCAGAGTTGTTGTTAGGATTAAATGAGACACTGTGCAAAGTCCATGCCCTTTTCAGGCTCCTTTACCAAAGCTAGCCTTTCTCATAAGACAGTACACCAGTCTAGGTTAGTCCAGGGCTCTCTGGTATGCTATGCTCCCTCTTCAAGTCCTGCTCACTCCACAGATAAGAAACTGATATCAAAATATTACATGGGGGACAGAGGATAGAGCTTAGTGGCAGAGAACTTGCAAGTCCTTGGCAATCCATAGCACCACAAAAAAAAAAAAAAGAAAAAAAATCATGTTACACAGTAAATATGCACAATTTTCATTTATCAATTAAAAATATAGATGTGATTCTGCAATCTGTATACAGGGTAAAAATGGGAGTTCATAACCCACTTGAATCAAAGTGTGAAATATGATATATCAAGAACTATGTAATGTTTTGAACAACCAACAATAAAAAAAAAATAAAATACAAACAGAAAAAAAAAAGATTTACCCTAAAAATATATATATATATATATATATTTGCAAAAAAAGGTAGGGCTGGAGGTGTAGTTCAGTGGTAAAGTGTGTGCTTAGCATGTATGAGGCCCTGTGTTCAATCCTAGTACTGCAAAAATAATAAATAAAAATATATTCACACACGAAGAAACTGAGTCACTGACGATTTCTCAGGTTATCTTTTTCAATTTCAAAAACCAGGTGATTTTATGCTATAAAATCTTTGTTATTCCAGAGCAAAGAGAAAGGAGAAACTTCCTCTTCTTAAAGGTAGCTGTAGCAGAAACTCCTAGAGGTGCTCACCATTCTTTCCCAGTCTCCAAAGTCTGATGGCGAGGAAAGGCCATCATACTGTTTTGGCCAATGTGTTATATAGCAGACTGGACAGTTTCTGGGATTCTCAAGAGATTTTTCAACTGCCCTTTACCTCTTTTATATCCTTTCTTCTGCCCTGCTCTCTGGAATACAGATCTTACCATTTGGGATGATGAGGAAAGGGTTACTTCTTAGGGATGGCATTACAGTGTTTCTGGAAAGAACTTAAAACAGTAGGCTATTGACCTGAAAATGTAAATAACACTCCCTCCAGTTCCAGGTGACACTCTGGACTGCAAAAATGCAGAGAACACAACTAAGATATGCCTCAACTCCTGGCCCATAGAAACTGTGATATAATATACTGTATTATTTAAAGGTACCAAGTTTGTGGTGGCTTGTTAAACAGCACTAGATAATACTGTGAACAAAAAAAAACTAATTTCAAAAATGTAAAGATGACTCACTACGAGGTAGTATATAAATAAATTCACCAAAGAGGTATAACAGAGGTATGGTTATATGATCATCTTAGTAGATGGTTACAAAAAAAAAAGCACAAAATTCACCATAAACTTCTAATTGAGCCCCGTGATAAAAATGAAATTGAAAGATACATATGTAATTTTTAACATACCTACTTAACATACATATATAAATAAATACACACACAAACACAATCAAATACCGGCAACACATATGATCATGAAATACTAAAATCACCTCTGTCAAGAACAAATAAAAGTATTTGTTAACATCATTATAACTAAAAGAGGAAAAGTTTATCATTGTTTACAGACATAACAACTATATAAATAAAAGAATAAACTGAAAAGATACTAGAAACTATAAGATAGTTCAGTAAGGTAGCTTGCAATCTATATTTTAAAACCAAGCCAACTCTCGTTTCTATTAGTGGTGAATTAGATTATTCAGATCCACCTTTTGAAAACAAACTGAATAAAAATATTTCCTTACAAGCATCAAACTGCAACAAAATTATTACAAACTACCAGGCTAAAAGGTAAGGAAAAGAGAGCCCAGAAAGTAACCAGAATATTGAAGCCACAAAGGTGTAGAGCACTCACAGGTTTAGTCAAACTTGGTTTTTGATTTTAGCAACCTTGTGAGTTTAAGGGGACATAAGCCCAAAGATCGAAGTCACCCAAAGACTCAGAAAGATAAGAAAGAGAAAGAAGCAGATATCCTAAGAGATGATGGCTGAAAATATTGTAGAACAGATGAAACAAATTTAGATTGAATAAATTCAATAAAGTTAAAGCAAAAAAATTAAATTCACAAATATACATACATGGGGAAAAATATCTTAAAAGCAGATGGAGGAAAAGGGTTTATCTTCAAAAGGAGTGACCAAAACACTAACTTCAAAGTTAGTGACAGCTAACTTTTCAAAAGCAACAATAGAAGGCAGAATGGAATGTATATTTAATTTGCTGAAAGAAAACAAATGTTTTAGAGCAAAAAGAAAATTACAGAATTCTATATCTAGAGAAAACATCTTTTGAAAGTAAGTAGAAAACTAAGACATTTTTAGACAAAACACCCAAGAGTTCGTCACCTTACATAATATATACATATATACAAATAAATGTGTGTGTGTATATATATATATAGATAGATATAGATATAAACACACATATGTATGTACATGTGAGAGATATGTACATATTCATATATATATATTACACTCACATGTAGATGTATATTCCTTGACTTATGAAGTTACATCCCAATAAACCTATCCTAATTTGAAAATATTATAAGCTAAAAATGTATTTAATATACCTAATCTACTAAAATCATTGGTAACCAACAGAGTACATGGTAGAGTAATGTCTGTTTACTTTTGTGATTGCCTGGCTGACTGGGAGTTGAGGCTTTCTGATGGTGCCCAGCTTCGTAAGATTATTGTACTACTAGCCAGGAAAAAATTTTGGTAGCTAGGAAAAAAAAAATCACAATTAAAAATATTAAATATGGCTTCTACAGAATGCATATTGTTCTTGCACCATCAATGTGAAGAAATTATAGGTCAAACTATTTTAAGTAAGCTGGATGCAATGGCAAATGCCTATAACCCGAAGAGTTCAAGACCCTACTGGGCAACATAGCAAAACTTGATCTCTCTCCCCATACTCTGCCCCCCAAAAATCTATGAGACCATGTGTACATGTGTGGAGGGGGCTGAAGTATGGGACAAGGATATGTCACTATCAAAGTATAGAATTTATATTCTTTTTAGGTATACGTAGTACATTTACAAAAAAAAATGTATTAATTAGCTTTATGTTACTATAATAAAATACTGGAGGGAATTAAATTATAAAGAAAAAAGGTCTTATATTGGTTCACGGTTCTGGAGGTTCTAGTTCATGACCAAGGTGTCCATTACTTTGGGCCTCTAGTAAGGGTACCAGATTGCAATGGCAGGGAGCACATGTTGAAACAAACCACTCACCTCATATGCCATGAAGCAGAGAGAGACAGAGAAACCGGGTTCCACAATCCCCTTCCAGAGCATGCCCCAATGTCCTAAGACTCTCCCCACTAAATTGCACCTCTCAAAGCTTCCACTGTCTCTCAACAGTGTCACCCTCAGGACCAAGGCTTTAACACACAGACCTTTGGGGGACACTTATCTAAAACATAGCAGATGTGAACCAAATAGAAAATCTCAACTTATTTCAAATGCATAAAATAATAATCAAAATTAAGGACATTTCATTGACCACAACATAGATGTCAATAACAAAAACATTAACTAGAAAGTTTCCATTACATGTGGAAGTTAAGAAATATACTTAAATATGAACCAAAGAAGTCATAATGTTATGGGCCAGGCTATATATGGGCAATGACCAAACAGACTCCATTTTACCCTGTGACTCCATATCATGTAAGAAATGCTTCTCCCATGGAAAAGCCCCACCTCTGTACCCATTAACAGTTACCCAGCATAATATACTTGGCAACCCAAATAGCAATTCTTACACGATGTAAAATTGTTCTCTTTGGTTTCCATTTTTCTTGGGCAATGTACCTTATCAGAGATTCATTGTCTAGATGTTAGTAACCATTCTCTAATGTGTACTGAATAAGGGTCATTTTGACCCCTTTCCCTTCTGCTTGCTTGCTGCTATGCCAACCTGCTGCTAGTTCCATGGGAAATACCAATGCACCCACTGCATTGTCTCACTAACTGCCCAATTCAGCTTCTGTACCTTCTTGCTTGCACCTATGTCAACCTGGATGTGGTTTTTGCAGCTTTTGCCTTTAAATATCCTAACATGTGCAGGCTCGGGGCTGTTCCTTGCAGAGACAGTGATGGGTCCTGTGGGGAGTATTCACCTCGGCCAGCTAAATAAAAACTCATCAATTTGGACAAAACTGGGACTTGGTGTGTTTTCTGAGCAACCTGCCCCACAACAATAATTGAAATTTAAGTATTTCAACTGAACAACATAATCAAAACTTGGAAATTCCCAGAAATGAAAAAATCACTTAACAAAAAAAATTTATGGTGTAATAAACATATTAGACACACCAAAGATAGATACAGTTGATGGGAAAATAAGGTGAAAGAAATCACCTAGGAAGAAGTCTAAGAGATGAAGAAATTAAAAAGAAAAGAAAAGGACTAAGTTCAGTGGCACACATCCATAATCCCATCTACTTGGAAGACAGGAAGATTCCAAGTTCAAGGCCAGCCTGGACAACTTAGTGAAAGCCTTTCTCAAAATAAAAAATAGAGCACCCCTGGGTTCAATCCCCAGTACCAGGAAAAAAAAAAAAGAGAGAGAGAGAGGTGTCTTTTTGTAGTTCATAAGTGTGATTTTCACACCACTTTGTAATATGTGCTTCCCTCAGACCTTGTTATAATGTTAGCATATTACCCATCTGATTTTTTTTAAAGTGAAATAATGGTTAAGAGATATCAGAAACAGATGGCCCAATATAATCCCCAAATAAAGAATATGGAGGAGTGCCTATGAAGCACACAGTAAGATAATAATTAGGGAATTGCCATAACTAAAGACTGTAAGTTAAAACTGTACTTTGAAAGCTACAGATAAATTAAAATAAATCATACTTGGATATATAATAATAATTAAATACAAATGAAAAACTTTTAAACATCATGGGAACACTCATCAGCTATAAAAGATATTGTTAAACTATTAAACAGGCAATAGATTTTTCACCAATAATAACAGATACTATAAAGATAACTACTATTTTTCAGGAAGGATGGCAAAATGATAATGGCATTAGGAAAAACTAAGAAAGCATTATCCCTCAACATTTGCTGAAAGATTAACTCTGGGAAATTGAATCTCAGAAATTAAAGTAAGTAAACAATAATAATAAGAAGAAGTATATTAATAAATACGAACAAGCATGAATTGTAAAGCATTGGCATAGATGATGACAATAATCACTAATATATGAAGTTGGTTAAAGACAGGTAGAAACAAAATATTACCCAAAGAATATGAAAAATGGAGATGACTAAAATTAAAGGATTCATAATTTTTTTCAATATTTGAGGGGATAGAAAGCTTTACTTTAAACTTCAGCAGCTTATGAAACATGTTAAAAGCTAATCACTGAAACAAATGGCAGAAAATGATCCAAATATGTCAATAAGTCACAGTAAAAGAAAATGAGTTAATTTTTCCTAATAAATATGATGGACATTATCCAAAGTACATGTATGAAGACATGAATTGGTGTGAATACAACAAGAGATATGAAAAATTGTGCTCTATATGTATAATAAGAATTGTAATGCATTCTGGTGACATATATAAATAAAAAAATTAAAAGAAAGATATGTCCAAAACTTAATGGTATAAAAGACAAATAAAAAGGACAGAAAAAGATACATCAAGAAAATGCTAACAACTGATTGGTATAGAAGGAGTCATGGATTATTTGAACTTCAGAATGTTCTCAGAGACTCTGGTGTTTTGACCCATAAAAGGCTACCTGCTCCTCTACTGACTGGTCTGATGGGTGTGGGTTTCATTCATTGCTAAGTGGAGAATCAAGGACCCTCCCAGGAGGACATAAGGTTAGCCTGGGAGACACACTGAGGTGTTAAAGAGGTAACTGTTTGCTATAATTTCAGTGATTGAATCTGATCTTTAATGATACACAAATTATATATATTTTTCCACCAGCCAGAATCCATTATTATTCTTTTGAGCCAGCTGTTCCCAGGGCTTTGTTCCCTATAATAGAAGGGATACCTTGAGATTATACCTTGTCAATCCTACATCTACAGAAATCTATACTGATACTAATAAAGGGACTCAATTCTCCTACAAAAAAAAAAAAAAAAAAGAAAATGCTAACAGAAAGTTTTTAGCTATAGTAATATCAGACAAAACAGACTTTAAGGCAAAAAAATGACTTCTTAGGAGCCAGGCAGTGGTACACACCCAGCTACCAAGCAGGCTGAGGAAGGAGGATTGAAAATTCCAGTTCAGTCTGGGAGACTGTGTCTCAAAATAAAAATTTTAAAGGGGAAAGGTGAATAACTTAATGGTAAAGCACTTCCCTAGTGTGTGTGAGGTTCTAGGTTCAATCCTCAGGCAGTGGGCAGTGGAGGGGATGGCCTGGGGAACCCACACAAGGACTTATAGCAGTCAAGATGATTATAACTTAGTGATAATAAGGAACAATAGGGTACAGCTATGAGGTTATCAGAATCACAAATCTGTGTAACATTTGATAATCTTAGATAAAAATAAAGCAAAATTCAGAAAGGAACAGAAATATATAATCATAGAGATTTTATTACTAATCTCTGAGAAAAGAAAATGAAAGCTGGGCATGGTGGCACACACCTATATCCCAAAGACTCAACAGGCCTGCCTCAGCAACTTAGTGAGACCCTGTCTCAAAACAGAATAAAATCAAATGAAAAGGACTGGAGATTTAGCTCTGTGGTAAAGTGTTCTGGAATTTGATCCCCAGTACCAGAGAAAGATAGAAAGGAAGGAAGGAAAGAGACAGAGGGAGGAAACAATAAGATGAGGCTGATCACAAATTAGTAAGACAACAGGAGACATGGACACCTTACAAACTTGAATTCCCACACCCAGATATATAAAGCAAAAGAAAAATTATTTGTGTCCATTATCCAACAAATAAAAAGCACTCATTTTTGGAATGGAGTGTAGCTCAGTGGTAGAGCACATGCCTAGCACATGTGAGGTCCTGCATTCTCTCCCCAGCATGGCAAAACAAGCTGATAAGGAAAGAAACAAGCAAACAAACAAATCCCTAAATTTTTCAAAAGCACTTATAGGACATTTACAAAAACTAAACACAACTGGCAAGCAAAATAGGAAGTTTCAACTAACACCAAAGGACTACTATCATAGATATCATCATCTTGGCACACAATGATTAATATACAAATAAATACAGGAAAGGGGAACAGTGTGTCTGGGAAACTAAAACCACACAGATTCAATAATTCATAGATTTTAAAATAACTATTTAAATTACAGAACATTTAACTATGCTGTGCATTCAACTTGAAAAGTTAGAAAAACACCAGAAGAGTAAAAGTACATAGAAGAAAATAATAAAGTTAATTAAGTTAATTGCAGAAGTAAGGATAGAAAACAGAGGAGGAAAAAAGGCTAAATAAAACCAAAGACTGGGGGTTGGGATTTAGTTCAGTGGTAGAGAGCTTGCCTAAAGTGTTAAGCCTTGGATTTGGTACTCAGCAACAAAAAATAAAACACTCAAAAGATTAAAAGCAACATGGGTTAAGTAAAAAATAACAGAAACAGACAAAACTTATAAGAAGTATAATAAAGGAGAATATAATAGTAAAGGCAGTATGGACCAAAAAAAAAAAAAAAACAACGTACAGGAATACTACCAACAAATTTTTGCCAGTAAAATTTTAACAAACAATTTTATAGGGGAAAATTGACTCAGTAAGACATAAACAATCCAAAGAGACTTATAATATTAATGAAATTAATATTATGATTAAATTTTAAACCTATAAAAATGTCCAAACTCAGACAGTCTTTGTTTAGTCAGTCTTAATAGGCGAGTTTTATCAAGACTTTAAGGAGCTTACAACCCTATCTTATACATAATGTTCCAGACACTAGGAGGAGGATGGGCGTATTATAAACTCCTTTGTGATATCACTATGACCTTGATACAAAAATTCAAGAATAGTATGACAACTCACAAGGTCTATAACATTTATAATCAGAGATATAAAAATTATAAGTAAAAAGATTAGTCAAATATGGAGTGAGAACTCAACCAAACTTTGCACTCATCCTCACAGAATGGGATACAAATTCCTAACTGGCTAATGCTGGTTTATATTATCTAATTATATTATCTGAAAAATTCTGGTTCTTTGCTTTATTTATTACACAAGAACAATCTCTGTTTGCTTAATGTTGAAGATCTATTCTCAAATTGACCATTCTATACTCCCTTTTTAAATTTTTTAAAGAGTTTACAAATGTCACACTTAAAAAACATGCAAAATGTCATACAGAGTACAAACAACAATTTTTGAATTAACAACTTACTAATCAGTATAAAAAACAAAAATTTATCCAGGCATGGTGACACACACCTGTAATCTCAAGGCCATTCTGGGCAACTCAGGAAGACCCTGACTCGAAATAAAATAAAAAGGGCTAGCCGAGAATGGAGCTATGGTACTATACTTGCTTAGCATGTGCAAGGTCCAGGGTTCAATCCCTAGTACTACACACACAGAAACATTACCAACAAATTTGAAAACCATTGTGTACCATTTGCCAGTCAGATTCCTTCCCTCTTCATAACAGAAACTGCAGTCTGAATGTTGTGTTTCCCTATTACTTGTTCATGTATGTATGTATGTATAATCAATACACTGTATGTATGTATAATCAACAGATTGCCCAATAACAACATTATCTTACTTATTCTCTTTAAAAAATCTAGCAAGGGCTGGGGATGTGGCTCAAGCAGTAGCGTGCTCGCCTGGCGTGCGTGCGGCCTGGGTTTGATCCTCAGCACCACATACAAACAAAGATGTAGTGTCTGCCGAGAACTAAGAAAAAAAAAATAAATATTTTTAAAAATTCTCTCTCTCTCTCTGTCCCCCTCTCTCTCTCACTCTCTCTTTTAAAAAAAATCTAGCAAACTAGCTGGACACGGTGGCGCACACCTGTAATACCGGCGGATTGGGAGGCTGAGGCAGGAGGATTGAGAGTTCAAAGCCAGTCTCAGCAATGGCGAGGCACTGAGAAACTCAGTGAGACCCTGTCTCTAAATAAAATACAAAATAGGGCTGGGGATGTGGCTCAGTGGTCGAGTGCCCCCGAGTTCAATACCTAGTACCAAATCAAACAAAACAAAAAAACTAGCAAACTAAATGCAACAAAACATTAAAGATAATGACACATCACAGCCAAAGATAAAATTAGAAAGGATCAGGATACAAAGCAATACAAATAAAGAAACCCTGTACTGTAATCCCAGCAGCTGAAGCAGGAGGATCGCAAGGTCAAAGCCAGCCTCAGCAAAAGTGAGGCACAAAGCAACTCAATGAGACCCTGTCTCTAAATGCAATACAAAATAAGGCTGGTAATATGGCTCAGTGGTCAAGTGTCCATTAGTTCAATCCCTTGTACCCTCCCCTCAAAAAAAAACCAAAAGGAACCCTATATATATGATAGAGAAACCATTAAAATTCACTGGGGAAAAGACAGAATACTCGCTACTGATTACAGGACACCTGATAGTCACATCATAAAAACTAAAATCTTTACCTCTCAGCATACAAAAAAAATTTTTATAAACAGGTGAAAACAATACCTCTATTTATTTTATTTTTATATGGTGCTGAGTATCAAACCCAGTGCCTCATACTTGCAAGGCAAGTGCTTTACCACTGAGCTTCAACCACAGCACCACAAAAGTTTATTTAGAATAAAAATGTGTCAAAAGTTTATACTCTTGGAAGTTACTATAGATTAATTTCTTTATACCTCAGGATAAGGAAGGATTTCTAAAAACACAAAAAATATAAACTTTTAAGAAAATATTGGTATTTATTTATAAAATACTTATAAGATATATATAAATATATAAAATATTAGTATTTATTTATAAAATAAGTTACTTTATATGACAAAAGGCAACATAAACAGTAATTTGGATTTTCAGTTTGTTAATTTATTTTGCTTTCTTCCCCACTGCTGGGGACAAAACCCAGGGCCTTACGAATGTTAGAAAAGTGTTCTATCACTGAGCTACATCCCCAACTCAATACTTAAATGACTAGCCTATAATGGAAAAAGGGGCTGGAAGAGAGCACAAGAATTCTATGACCTGTATGTATACTATGATTCCAATTATGCAGGAAATAATACACAATGTTTGTAGCAGACATTGAAGAGTAAATTCAAAAGAACAATGGGATACCACATCAAATCCATCAGATCTGCAGAAACTACAAACTCTAATAATACCAAGGGTTGAGCAGGATGTCAGGAAACGGAACCTCTTAAATACAGTAAAAGTTTATTCCCATCAGCAAGCACTTGGAAAACAATTTGGCATTATGTACTTATGTTGAAAATGTGCACAGATTATTACCTAGCAATTCTACTTTTAGGCACATACCCTAGAGAAATGCTTGCACATGTGCCCAAGGAATCATGCACAAGGATATTTACTACAACACTGAGTGTTAAGCCAAAAACTGGCCACAATCTAAATGTCCATTAATAAAGAAATACATTAGGCCTATTAAAACAATGGGATGCACATAAAAGCTGTACTCAGAGCTACTGTTAATGAAATGGAAAGCTACTAAAACAATTTCTTTTTGTAATACACACATAGATGAGGAGAGCTGAATATGATAAAACTATAAAAAAACAGACATGAAACACTCCAAATTTGTAACAGCGGTTACCTCTGGGAGAGAAGAAAATAGAATTAGAGGGCTGGGGTTGTGGCTCAGTAATAGAGCACTTGCCTAGCATGTGTGAGGCACTGGGTTCGATTCTCAGCACCACATACCAATAAATAAATAAAATTTTTAAAAAAGAAAATAGAATTAGAAAAAATTATGGAAGTATTTTCAATTATATCATTTATTTCTCTAAAAAATCTGAAGTACATACAGCAAATTTTAGTTCACTGAATCTGTGTGGTAAGTGTAAGATTTCCTGAACTCTTCTTCATGTACTAAATATTTCATATTTTTGAAATAATATGAAAAAAAATTTATGTACTCTTATTGCTGAGAAGGCTTTTACTAGATGTCATTAAAAATAGAAACCATGGGGGCTGGGGTTGTGGCTCAGTGGTAGAGTGCTCGCCTAGCATCAGATCTGCAGAAACTACAAAGGCCCTGGGTTTGAGCCTAAGCACCACATAAAAATAAATAAAATAAAGGTATTGTGTCCAACTACAACTAAAAAAATAAATATTAAAAAAATAGAAACCATGAAATAATAAATTATCAATTTCTTTAAATAAACCCTTTTAATGTCCAAAGGAAAAGGTATCATAAGTTTGAACACAAATTTGGAAAAAATATTTGCAATAAAGAAGGTTAACCCCTAAAATATACAGCTTTATTGTTTTCAACAATGCTCAAAAGCAAATTGCTCCATAAACTACGAATATCAACTTGGTCTCTGGTTTCGAGCCATCAGTGGGCTGTATATGAACTACATCAGCATCGCAGCCTAGTGAATAGGAGCATCCGGTATCTGGGAACTTTCAGTGGAAATTTCCTCTAGCCAAGACCACCCAGACACATGTAACCCTATTCAAGCTCTGCCCCAGGTCCCACACACCTGAGATGTGTGAACTGCTCTAGTTGCACAGCCTCTCAGAGATGGGTGTGACCTGCTAAAATGCCAATCAATCTGCTGACTGCAAGACACCATGAAATAAAACTCTACCCCTGAAACCTTATCCCTGCCTTTGATGTACTCCCTTAAATAAACCAGGGAGCCATTTTTTTATTGTCCAGCTCCAGCTCCTGTGTGGGCTAGATCTGTCAGGGGCTCTACTTTAAAACTATCTTTCTGACTCTGAGTCTTTTGTCCTTCACTAATTATTTCTGAGTCATTTTCTCCAGTGGCTTATACCCTCCTGGGCAGAAAAAAGGACCCCCTGGTGAGGCACTGGCAGCCTCCCCATAGTCTTCTTTGAAGGAACAGTTTCTGAGACTCTTGTTTGACATTTGTTCTGATCTAGGAGGGCTCCTCTCAACTGGCTTATGCCCTAGTTCCCTCCTGCACACCAGCCACCATATAGTCAATGCTGAAGATAAATCCATGAATTCCTCTCAGTTGCCTTTCACCAAAATTCCACTATTCTTTTTTTTAAATTATTTTTTAGTTGTAGTTGGACACAATACTTTTATTTCACTTATTTATTTTTATATGTGGTGTTGAGGATCGAACCCAGGGTCTCACACGTGTGAGGTGAGCGCTCTACCGCAGAGCCACAACCCCAGACCATAATTCCACTATTCTTGAAAGTATCCTTATATTTGAACTTCTGTATGTTTTATTAATAGGATTGTTAGTGTTTATTCTCTATTTTAGAAAAAATATATATTATTATTAATATATATTATTAATGCTGTTTGTGATAAAATTTATATTTTATTGTTAATGCTACATATTATTAATGCTATGTTTATGATATAACTTGCAATCATTTTTCCAGTTTATTACTTGTTGAGATCATTTTCAATAAATTCTCATTTTAGATATTTCAGATTTCAAAAGGAGTTTTTTTTTCCAGCCCAAATGCATTCTAGAGCTGGCTTGAGTAAAGAATTTGGGGGAAATTTTTCTCCCTGGCATTCAAAGCTAAGTTGCCTTAATAACTTCTTTTGTGTGGATTTTCATGTTTGTAATACAGTCTCTTTTTTCCTTTTTCTTTCTTTCTTTGGTACCAGGGATTGAACTCAAGGGTACTGACCACTGAGCAATATCCCCAGCTCTATTTTGTATTTTATTTAGAGACAGGGTCTCACTGAGTTTCTTAGTGCCTCACAGTTGCTGAGGCTGGTTTTGAACTCACGATTCTCCTGTCTCAGCCTTCCAAGCAGCTGGGATTATAGATATGCACCACTGCTCCCAGCTGTAATACATTCTCTCACTCATAGTCCCTAAACTTTGTTTCCCGTCCCCTGTTTTTTTTTTTTTTTTTTTTTTTCACAATACCGAGGATTGAACCCAGGGCTGCACCCCAAATTTTGAAGCATGCTGAAATCCAAAGTTCTGGACCACTAGATAATGGCAAATGTCCCCAGGACAGTTGTCAGTTTCCATGTTCTTTATCTCTTAGAATTTGAGCTTTATTTGGCATTAGTATTTCTTTCACCCTCTTCCAGGGATACATAAAGAACATGATGTTATTGCTGGGTGTGGTAGCACATGACTACATGAAAAATAGATATATATTATTATTAATATATATTATTAATGCTGTTTGTGATAAAAATTTATATTTTATCACAACTGAGGAGATATGAGGCAGGAGAATCACAAGTCTGAGACCAGTAAGAGTACCTTAGCAAGACCCGTCTCAAAAGATAAAAAGAGCTGGGGATGGGGCTTAAGTTGTGGCTCAGCTGTAGAGCTCTCACCTGGCACATGCCAGGCCCTGGGTTCAATCCTCAGCACTACATAAAAATAAAGGTATTCTATCCAACTACAACTAAAAATATTTTTTAAAAGGGGGGGGCTGGGATGTAGGTCAGTGGTAGAGCACCCATGGTTTCAATCCCCCATACAAAAAAAAAAAAAAAAGAATATGAGGTTATTAATTTCCCCTGCACCTAAACAAAGCAATGGCCCTACAGCTACCTGTCTGTTGAGCATTTAAGGAAATGTTTAAATATTTAATCCAGCATTTTCAGGTATTTGACTTTTTTTCTCCATGGTATCAGGGATTGAATCCTGGGGTATTCTACCACTAAACTACATACCCAGACATTTTTACTTTTTAATCTTGAGACAGGGTCTTGCTAACTTGCCCAGGCTAGTCTCAAACTTGGGTTTATGAACTCCCATTGTTATCCCGTATACAGATTGCAGAATCACATCAGTTACACTCCATTGATTTACATATTGCCATACTAGTGTCTGTTGTATTCTGCTGCCTTTCCTAGGAGGACATACAATCAATCAACAAATACATGAAAAAATGCTCACCATCACTAGCAGTCAGAGAAATGCAAATCAAAACCACCCTAAGATACCATCTCACTCCAGTAAGATTGGCAGACATTATGAAGTCAAAGAACAACAGGTGCTGGCGAGGATGTGGGGAAAAGGGTACACTTGTACATTGTTGGTGGGACTGCAAATTGGTGCAGCCAATTTGGAAAACAGTATGGAGATTTCTTGGAAAGCTGGGAATGGAACCACCACTTGACCCAGCTATTCCCCTTCTCGGTCTATTCCCTAAAGACCTAAAAAGAGCATGCTACAGGGACACTGCTACATCAATGTTCATAGCAGCACAATTCACAATAGCAAGACTGTGGAAGCAACCTAGATGCCCTTCAATAGACGAATGGATAAAAAAAAAATGTGGCATTTATACACAATGGAGTATTACTCTGCATTAAAAAATGACAAAATCATAGAATTTGGAGGGAAATGGATGGCATTAGAGCAGATTATGCTAAGTGAAGCTAGCCAATCCCTAAAAAACAATAAGGAGAGTAACTAAGAACAGAGTAGGGACGAAGAGCATGAGAAGAAGATTAACATTAAACAGGGATGAGAGGTGGGAGGGAAAGGGAGAGAGAAGGGAAATTGCATGGAAATGGAAGGAGACCCTCAGGGTTATACAAAATTACATACAAGAGGAAGTGAGGGGAAAGGGAAAAAATACAAGGGGGAGAAATGAATTACAGTAGAGGGGGTAGAGAGAGAAGAGGGGAGGGGAGGGGAGGAGAGGGGGGATAGATCATTTTTTTTTAAAATAATGGAAAACTGACTATACGAGTATACATTTTTGTTTTGTTTGTTTATTTATGTGGTACCAAGGATCAAACTCAGTGCCTCACACATGCTATGCAAGTGCTCTACCACTGAGCCACAACCCCAGCCCCTGTGTTAGATCATTTATGCTCTAAAAAGCCACATGAAACTTATGCTCTGGAGCTATGGATATCATGGACTTAGGTACCAATTCCCACTCTCAAGAGGCTTTCAATTTTATTAGGGAAATAGATGAAAGAACTGGTATACAACAGAGAAGCTGACATGTTACAGTCAGTAAATATGTCCAAACAACAAATGCTAATAAAGTTGAAGATAAAGAGAAGAACTTGTGGGTTGGGACTATGCAGGGAAGAAATTAGAAAGAGGCAGTCAACAATGAAAAAGTCTGAAGGCAGAGGATGTGGAGGAGGCAGGAGCACATCACAGAGAGGAATTCAAAAGAAATGCTGAAAGGACAAGTTCATTAAGCAAAGTGGTGCCTCCCTCTCCAGAATGAAGTCTTGATTTCTGTAGTACTCAGGGCAGCTGGTCAGGCTTAGAGCTCATTTTCCATTCGTCATTAATTGCCATCTTAAAAAAGTAATCAGACTTTGAATGCAGTTTAAGAGCTACAGTTATTCAAACTGCCTGAGCATATCTTGGTTATTATGTTAATCAGTTTATCAGATACAAAAGATTTGGGCACCTCCCCTGTCACTGCAGGACTGTGGGAAAATTAGCAACTGGAGACAAGAGTCAGATAAGTCCTAGGAGGTCACATTTAAACTTTCATTTAAATGCTGGCATCTCCAACATCTGACCTCATCCCAATCTCTAACCTTATATTTTCTGGGCCTTCTGCCAACAGGGTTAGCACACTCATTTCCATAGCCTTAGATTTTCAAGGATCAAGATATAGTACTGAATCTTACACTAACTATTACATCATTAATAATAAAAGCAGCACTCTCTACTCAGGTTCTATTAATTATCTGAGAAGCAATTCATTTTCTAGGTATCAGTTTGTTTCCTTGTTTCTTTTTATTTGTTCATTCAATAAATATTTCCTGGGCTGGGGATGTGGCTCAAGCGGTAGCGCGCTCGCCTGGCATGTGTGCGGCCCGGGTTCGATCCTCAGCACCACATACAAACAAAGATATTGTGTCTGTGGAAAAGTAAAAAAATAAATAAATAAATATTAAAATTCTCTCAAATAAATAAATAAATAAATAAATATTTCCTGAGAATCCACTCAATGCTAGGCCTCATGCTATACACTAAGGAGACAGCAAGATTAAGATAGAAAAGTGATCCTAACCCCTGCTAGTCCTGCCTAATAAAGGATATCAACAGTGAACAGGTAGCGCATGCAACTCGGGGGGTTGAGGCAGGAGGATCACAAATTCAAGGCTAGCTTCAGCAACTTAGATAAAAAAGGACTAGGGACTGGCTCAGTGATAAAGTACCCCTTGGTTCAATCCCCCATACCAAGAAAACAAAAACAAAAAACAAAACAGACAAACAAAACAGGCAATCAGACAAATATATAATTACAAATTGAGCTGAGTGCAAGGAAGAAGGGTCTTTAAAAGATCTTAAGAGGGATTGTAGACTTGTTTTTTGTACTGGGGATTGAACCAAGGGGTACTCTACCACTGAGCCACATCCCTACCTCTTTCTATTTTGAGACAGGTCTCCCTAAGTTGCTGAGGCTGGCCTTGAATTTGCAATCACCTCAACCTCCTGAGTCACTGGAAGTACAGGTATGTGCCACCATGCCCAGGTGAATTTTGGAAATTTTATCAATATCAATATTTGTCCAGTTGCAAGTAACAAAATAATGACACAGTGTTTTGTTTTGTTTTGTTAAGAAACAAAGACATTTAAGAAAGTCTCCAAGAGGCCGATTCCAAAATCACTACAGTAGCTAAACTTTAGCCTCCTTCTGTCTTTCCCCTCTATTATCCTCCTCAGTATATAGGCTTTTAGTCCTTGTGCTTCACACCTCATTGGTCCAAGGCAACTGCTGTGGCTCTAAGATAACTGCATTCAAGGCAGGAAGAAGAAGAGCAAGGTCTCTTTATCATCTTTCTTCTCACATAAGGGCAAAATCCTTCCTAGAAGCTTCTTGGCAAATATCTCTTTGTTTCGTTGATCAGAACTGGGTCACATGCCCATCTCTAAATCAATCCACATCCACTGAAAATGGGATTGCAGTACTTGGTTTAGAGTATTCATGGTTCATTCGATAGCATTGGGGGAGAGAACCCAGCCCTGAATAGATTGCTGTGCTCACATCAAGGTTCTTTAAAGTAGAAGAAAAATGTGGAATGGTTTGTAGGTAAAAATAGTGGAAATAAAAATCTACAGGTTTTGTTCACCAACTTAATGAGAGTGAAAGAAGAATGAAGACTCAAATATCATTCAAAAGTTTCAAGCATGGGTAACGACAATAATCACAGTGCCAAGAATAGATAAAAAGAGAATGTGGGAGGAAAAAATCTAGTTTATAAGAAAGACAATAATGAATTTCACTTTCTCCTCAAGTTTGAGGTACAATTAGACAGTATGAAAGAAATGTAGGATGAGACCTCTGAAGAAAGGCTGGACTTAAACATGAACACTGGAGTCATTCACAATGAGGTAGGATTTAAAACCACAAGAATAGACAGGACCATTAAGATGAAAAAATGAGTAGTTACAATCACAAAACAGTAAGAGGATGATGTTATCATAAAAAGAAAAGGAGAGAAGGGATGGGGCTGTACCTCAGTGGCAGAGTGCTTATCTAGCATGCATGAGGCACTGGGTTCGATCCTTGACACCACATAAAAACAAAACAAAATAATAATAAAATAAAGGCATTATGTCTATCTTAAACCAAAAAAAAAAAATGAAATGAAATGAAAAGGAGGGGAAGTAATTAATTACTGTCATCCCAAAGCCAGGAATTATAATGCCATGGCAGCCAAGAAGTACAGTTTCCAAGGGGAAGTAGTGGCCAACATGTTGACTGCTACATAGATGTCAATGATACTGAAGTGCTCTTGAAAATTTTCAGAGATGTAGGGGCAGAAACCAGATTGTAGGAATAGTGGATTTGAGCACATTAACATAATGCACATGTGTACTCATTTGTATTTCTTTTTGTTTACTCTTTCAAGAAGTTTAGAAATAATGGGAAGAAATGTATAACTAATTAGAACAAATTTTAAAAAATAATAATAATTGCTATTAAATAAATAAATAAGTAAATAAATAGAAGGAAAATATAGGTTGGCAGGTAGGATAAGTTGGTGGTAGGACAGGGTCAGTGAGTAGGTAACCCGAGTTACCTGGATGGAGCTAAGACAGAGAGAGTGAAGAACACAAATAGTGATGGGGAAAAGAGGAAGACATTTAAAAGCTGGAGGTCACAATAAGAACAACAAGCATGTTTAACAGGAGATATGAACATGTAAAGAGATAATGGGGGTGGCCAGAGAATATGAGATGCTGAGGAAAATAGAAAATTAACTTCAAGGTATCATATAGATGACAGAAGTAAAAATAAAGGTTCAGTAGTATTGAGAATGTTGGTCCCCAGCAAGCCCACAAAAGTCATCAGTGAAGATGGGATGAAAAGATGCAGATGAGCAATGAAATTCATTGAGGGCTGAAAAAAAAAAAAACCTAAAAATTGAAGGCCAACAGATGAACATGGGACATGGCGATACAACAGTGACCAAATGGTTACAAATTAATTGGTAAAGTTCAGTAACAAGAGTGCAACTAAGGAACTAGGAACTAGAGAAGCAACAAAGCATGGGCTTCGTGCATGCAAGGATAGGTGACATGCATTTTTTTTTCTTTCTTTTTAAAAAATATTTCTTTAGTTTTCCTTGGACCTTTATTTAATTTATTTATATGCAATGTTAAGAATCAAACCCAGTGCCTCACACATGCTAGACAAATGCTCTATCACTGAGCTACAACCCCAGCCCTGAGATGCATTTTTTTTTTGTACCAAGGGATGTATATAACCCAAAATCTGCCAAGAAGGTTCTAAGGAAGATACCAAGGAGACATTAAAACAGAACACTTCCTCAGAGAGCCATGATTACAGAACATAATCTGTCTATGACTATGGCACACGTACATCCCACATCCTTTTTTATACTGGGCTTAGTTCCATGACATGCAGCACACTGCTGACGTTCAAATAAAAGCATTATAAACATGAACAATCATAAAGTCATGTAATTTCATAATAATTCACACATGGCAGATGTGAATGTGGATTATTAAAGATGGATGTATCCCACCAAAAGTGTTGAGAGCCACAGCCGAAGGGGCCCCAGCAAACTTCCAGCTGCCAGCTGATGATTGGCTCACAGCGGCCCCAGCAACTTCTAGCTGCCAACTGATTGGCTCTTCTGCGGTGATGCTCATTGGGCTGTTTCCCCGCCCTTTCAGACCATGGAGCTGCTCATTGGGGGACTTTTTTTGGCTCCACCCACGCAACCCAGCCAATTGGCCTCAAGAGCAGGAGGAGTGGGGGAGGTTGAGAGGCTTGTGGGAAGCCAGTGGTGGCAGTTGGGCTCTGAAGGTTTTCCTGAGGAGCTGTTTTGTTTGGCCTGTGTGGTTCTAAAAATAAGGTTCATTTCTTTTGACAAGTGGCTCCTGAATTATGCCCAGCCAGACTGCGGCAAAAAGTGACTGACACAGGGATATGAGAATGGCAAAGCCAGCACTACCTGGAACAGGCACACTAGTTTCTTGATAGTTAACTTTTGGCAGTTAAATGGTAAATGAAATATACAGGGAGATAAGAGGAAAGCAAAAGCAGACAGACAGTTTGCTGAGAAGTAAAATCAAAACCATATTACAGAGAGGTGCATGGCTTCTGCATTCACAAGACCTTTCTGATATTTCCCTTATACAGAAACACAAATGACTTGTCTGTGACTCCAGAGACTCCTAGTAGTTTGGACTACAGACATAGACACAGGTACCATCATGATATAAAATCAGGTCACCAGAAAAGTGAATGAAAATAATTTACTTGAAGAAGGAAAAAGAAGGTTTGGAAAAGAAAGATAGAGAAGGAAAAGTGATGAAAAGATGAATCTGCTAAAAGCATCAGCACACTTATCCCTGTATAACCTACCTGCCTTACACTGGGCAATAAATAGCAGAAAATGAGTATGTGTATGCTGGGCATGTGGTGCACACCTGTAATCCTAGCAATGCAGGAGGCTGAGGCAGGAGGATCACAAATTCAAGGCAGCCTTAGCAACTTAATGAGACTCTGTCTCAAAATAAAAACAAAAAAGGGCTGGGGATATAGCTAGTGCTAAAGTGCTACTGGATTCAAACCCCGGTATTAAAAAAAGTAAAGTATGTGTACCAATAATTGCATGTAGTACTTAAATAAAGGAAGAAATTTTATTTCAGTGGCCATGTCAATTACATTTCTGTCATCTCCCTCTTCTTGATCTCAGAATAATTGCTCATGTTTAACATCAGGGAAGAGGCCTTTTCAACTACAGAAAAGCGTATGAAAGTTTTATTAAGCAATTAACCCAGGTAGGCAGATAAACATTATCACAAAGCAGCAAGATTAGTACCAAGAGAGGTAGAAGAACATAACTCTGTAACAAAAAGAGAAAATGAGAAGAATAAAGGTTTGTATTATAGAAAGAAATGAAATAAGAATTTCCTTATGGGAAATCTTATTGTATAAAAGGACATGCCATGATAAGGTGATGATGATGTTGATACTACCTTATTATGAACAGGTGCATTATAATCATTTCATAAGACTTACTGTATATTATGTTAGTTGATATTTGACTTTATGAAATGAAGCCAGTGCAGTAGCGTATGCCTATAATCACAGCTACTCTGGAAGATTAGGTAGGAAGATTTCAAGTTTGAGGCCAGGCTGGGTATCTTTGTGAGATTCTGATTCAAAATAAAATAAACAGGTCTGGAGATGCAACTCAATGGTAGAACACTTGATTAGCATGCACAAGGTCCTGGTTTCAATCCCTAGTACTTGCGGGGATGGGAGGAGAAAACAAAATTCGGGAGTGGGAGGAGAAAACAAAATTCGGGAGTGGGAGGAGAAAACAAAATTCTCAAAATATGTGAGATACCTATTAATGTTCCCAGTTAACGAAGAAAAGAGGTATGGTGAGGCAAGGCTTAAAAAGGTTGTCTGTGGGCACACCCTGATTTCACGGTGCTCACTATCATTTGAAGGCCCTTTGACAAAAAGCAATTTTATCTGGCCATTATGTGTGCACATGTGTATATACCTGTACACTAGGAACAGTTAGGGAGGTACAGAGTCAATACTTAGAACATCAAGAATAAATAATGAATATCAGATTATAGCACTAAAACTTGCCTCTCTGCATAGAAATATTCTTACCTTGCATCAAGTTCCTCTTTGCATAAAACACTGACATTTTCATGGTGTTTGGGAGTCTGCTGTTGGCTTCCAAAAGCTCTGGTGCCATACCATGCTGTCACTGTAACAGCTCTCCAGTGAGCTATCAAAAACCCAGCTAGAACATTTTCAATACAGCAGTTTGCTTGCCACAAAACACTAAATTGCAATCTTTTATATTTATCTCTACTTAAATTTTAGTGATGCTGCATAAATGTTAACACGGTCTTACACTAATACAATCACAGAGAAGTCTTAATAATATACTGGCACAGTCTCTGAATGAGTTATGATCTACTAAGCAGGCCCGTTGCATGCTTCTCAAGTAAGTTAGTCCTTCATAACTAGGATGTGATATGAAGATACTATATAGTTTCCTCTATGGAATGTACTTCCAAAAGCAATGGCTAGGGACATATTTGGTAATCTGTTCATAGGTGTACGAAATAGAAAGGCCAGTGGTCCATTTTCAAAGGAGTATTTAGCTTTAAATATGAAATTACTTGGGATGTAAGAAAGGCAGATGGATAGGGGAATAGAATGAAAAGTTACAAGCAGTTAATGGGAATATAAAAATTCACAGCCCCTTGACGAACAGGAGGTGAGAAGGGCGGGCACTCCCCGACCTGACCAAAAGAAATAAACTGGGTAAGTACCAAAAGACATTGTCCAAAAGGGCCTTCCTGCCACAAGAGAAAAAAAGAGAGGCGGGGACAACTAAAAGTATATTTCTTTAAGTAACCCAATAGGAGACAGGAAAACATAGATGATATTCAAAAAGACTCTTCAGAGAACATCTCATTTCCAAACCATAAACACTGTACACCCCTTGGTACTCAGCCAATGAGGAAACTGGGAGAGACCTTGCGCTCAAAGGGATAAAACAATGGTTGTGCCCAATCTGGGGGTATCTGCTTCCCTCAGATACCCAATCTTATAAGACCATTATTAAAGTCTTGCTTTTTACTATACAGTGTGTCTCTTAATCCATTCTTTGGGTTTGGACAGGTGAGCATGTTTCTCACAATATTGAAGGTAAAAATAAAATACTTGAGCTAAGGCAAAGATTTCTGTGTTAATCAGCTTTTTGTTCCTGTGACTAAATACCTGACAAGAACAACTTAGAGGAAGAAAATTTTGAGCTCATAATTGAGTTTCAGTATATGGTCAGCTGATTCCATTGCTCTAGGCCGGAGGTGAGTCAGATCATCTTAGTGGAAGGGCATGCCAGAGGGAAGCTCCTCAGCTCATGGTAGCCAGGAAGCAGAGAGAGAGGGCACCAGAGGTCAGGGACAAAATATAATCCTGAAGGGTATGCCCCCAGTGACCTACTTACTCCAGCCATACCACACCTGACTATAGTTACCCCCATAATCCACTGAAATTATTAATCGATATCAAAAGGATTAATCCACTGATTAGATTACAATTCTTATAATCTGATCATTTCATATCCTAACATTTCTTCATTGGCACATGAGCTCTTCAGAGAACATCTCATATCCAAACCATAACAATTTCTGAAAAGGATATAGACAGAGAGGTTAATGTTTGACCTCTCTTCATTTCTGGCTGGAGAAGCGAAAGTAAAGTCAATTCTCAAGTCTGTAAAGCCTTATGAGAATAAGACCCTGCACTTTCCCTAGGGTTGAAACTGCAACTTCCAAAACAAACTCAGATTGTCTACCTTTTGAATGGCTGCACAAAAGGAGATTTCCCTGGGAAACTCTGGCTCTGGAAGGTGAGACCAAGGGAGATGAAACTTCTCTGGAGGCCAGAGCCTTGACTGTCCATAAGGACCTGAAACTAAGGCAGGCAGTGATAAAGGAAACAAAGATCTACAGTGCTTTCAGCCCCTCCGCAAGGAACAATTCTTTGGGCCTTCTTGGCTCTGTCCTTCGTTTTACTATGAAAAGATGCTGAACTATTTCAGCATGAGAAAGCATCAGATTGATATTCTGATTAAATAAAGACAGCATAGATAAAAGGCAAAGGAAATCCTTTCAAAACAAAGCCTATAATGGTAAAATGTTCAGAGTAGCAGTTTCTTCTACAACATCACAACCCCTAATCTAAACAAGGCAAACCTAATAACTACCACTCATGCCTTTGCGGCAAGAATCGGAATATTTCTTCCTTTTTTAGAGATACAAATGATCCTAGAAGCAGATTTTTAAAAATGGAACTATAGAGCTCCAACAGACCAACTGTACCTTGAAGATATCCTGACCTTTTTTTTAGGATGAGCATAATGATGTGATGACCACATCTTTCTGCATTCATTCTTTCAAGGTGTTGTCTCCTTCTCCTTTTGCCTAATCAGTCTTCTAGCATAAACCAGACTATTTGAAATTCTAAAGAACTACCAACCCAATAACCTGACTGCATGTTGATTGGTTCCAGACAACTAGAAGACACATTTCCCTCAAAAGGCCTTCCTTGGTCAGGTTCATCATTTATTCATCACTAGAGGTGGCTTTACTGCTAAAGGGATCAACTCTTGGAGTTCATTCCCCTCCATACTGTCTGTGGAGAATCTAACTTTTTATTTGCTTTTACTAAAACAGAGAATGTGACCTAAGATCTACTGATAAATGGTGTGTGTGTGTTTGTGTGTGTGTATTTATCCCCCCACCAAAAATTCTGGTTTCACTGTATCACATTGAAACATGAGTAGAGATGTGCATAAGTGCAAAAGTAACCTTTGAGGCAATAAGGCCAAACGATTCTGCCATTGGGATGTCCATCCATACTTACCTGGAAAAGGCAGCCCCCAAAACAAATGCAGCATACTCCTTCACCAGGGGCTCTGTGCTGTTCAGCCCATTGATTACCACTTGAAGGCCACCGAAAGACAGTAGGTCCTGTGCATTATCCATCTGCAACAAAGGTATTACTTAGTACAGAACAGACATTCAAGAAGGAAGAGCTCTTCTGAAGGCCTTTCTTTTGGTGTCTATCCAAAAACAAATTTAAAACCAAGTAAAAAACAATAGTGGCCTTTTTAACAAAGTAGGAAAAACATATGTAAAAACAAAATAATTTTTAAAATAATCTCAAATTTGAGAACTCCTAATTCATCTAACACAATTCATGAGTACCTGTGTGGGAATCAGGGGAAATGGCACCTAGCTATTGCTTATGCCAAGCATATCTTGGAAAATTATAAACCATAATGAGTCACAAGGCTTAATCCAAACACACAAGCTGTTAACACAAAGAATCTGGCATCATGAGCATCACTAAATGGTGCCATACTTTCTGCTGATGTCCAACCCCAATGAGAGCAGTGGAGGCAACAATTAAAAAAAAAAAGGCACTGATTTTAATTAGAAGCCAGGGACTATAAAAGGAGTGCTATTGTTGGTGAGGGAGAGCTACAAGACTGCTAGGAGAGGAATAACAATAATATCCTTCTTTTCTAAGGTTGACTACATCTGAAGACGTTCATAATAAAAGTCACTCTCCCAAAGGCTTTAGTCTAGGCCTGCATTACTAGGTAGTGGCTATGTGTAATGCAGAATATTTCCATCATCATGTAACTCTAATAAGCTGAGTGACTAATATATTTAAATAATGAATCCAAGTGATTATAAAGTGGTCTCATTACAAAAAAATCAATATTAAATAATTACTAACTTCTTATCGTATATCTCTAGTTTGACTTAAAATGGTCAGGCTGATTTTTGTGGCACTTAAGACTATTATTTTAAACTAGTACTAAATTAACATTTTAATAACTTACTAAATCCTATATTTACATTCATATGTGAAAAAAAAATCAGAATCAATCTCCCCCCTCCCCCACTCTCCATGCATACTTTGTTGCTACAAAGTCTGTCTCATACTCACTCACTCTCTACAGATCATCAGGAAACTAGGTCCCAACAACAACATGAGGGCTTTCCACCTTTTTCCTCTAGATTCTATAGAGCCATTTCCTACCTGATTGTGTCCTTGCCTTTTCCTCCAAACTAGCAGTGTTTCTTCTGACAGAGAAATCAAGCATGAAACATAGTATATGACCCTGTCAATGTTTTTAGGTGGGCTTAGTCTATTTTTACCACTTGGAAGATAATTTTAAACATTTTGATAGAATCTCCACATGAATAGAGGCTTTGTTTGTTCATCCACTGTTGCAGTTCCAATGACTAGAATTGTGTTGAACATACAGTTAGGTATTCAATAAATAATCACTGAACCAATAAATATGAATTTGATCAGGAAAAAAAATGTTCCTGAAATAAAATTCCACTGTGAATTTCAAAAACCATATGGGGTATCTGTGCTAAGAGGTACCCTAGACCTGAAACAACAGCCAATCTAGGCTGCAAAGTGAGCATGAAGTCTGGTCTGCCATGCAGTCCCAGGCCAGGGCCAGGATTTTTCTGCCCCAATCTGTCCTCAAGAACAGGAATAACTATTGAGCTAAAGCCTGGCAAACAAGGAAGATTCAAATTGAGTGCTTTGCTGACATTAAATGGCTTCTTTCCTCACATGCAATGATTTTAAAATACATGAATTCTCTGCCTGTTCTTTGATCATTCTTGCTCTAGGTTTTCCAGATATTAAACCATGGCTCAGAATCCTATCATCTCATTCCTGGGATGGCCACTTATCAAAGCTAGTATGAGTTCCTGGCAGAGCAGCTACCACTCTGTTGCCCCAAAGCAACACAGCCCAGAATCACAGAGGTTCTGTTCTACCAATTTATCCATATTACATGAAGTGTAATATAAATGCTGACATTTATATAAACACTTTAGCCTTTTAAGGTGTTACGTCATTTTTTATTTTACTGGCAGCGAAGAAGAACAGTGTCGTTATGCCCACTTCACAACAAAAGGTGGGTCCTCCCCAGATTCACACAGAAGATGGCATGAGCAGAGCCCATGTGTTCCAGCTCCCCATCTGCATCTGGAGCCAGAACTTTTCTCAAGATGGGGTCAGACAGGTGGATAGGAATATAGGGAGGGAGTGCATTACAAAGGGGACAAAGGAACTTATACCAACACTCAGGAAGAAAGAAGAGAACCAGAGCAAGGATAAGATAGTAAGAGAATAGGAAAAAGAGAAAGTGAGAAATGGAAGTAAAGAACTGAGGAGTCCCACAAGGAAAAACAAATATATTGCCCTAGTTTAGATAAGGTAGACAAAGGCTGTTCCTCATAAATAACTTGAAAATTGTTACAACACACAAGGTTTTGCTTTTCACATATGCTATTTTAATAATTCAAATATGGCTGTGAGGAATCCTTGGGAAGACCCAGTTCAGGTCCTTGAAGCCCATGGTTCCTTGAGCTTCCATTCAGAAATTCTGGAATGGGAAGAGACAGAAAAGTTCCTGGCTAGAAAAGTCCTCACTTCCTCAAAGCCAGCACTACATCACCTCAACTCTCCATCACAACTAGAAATCAGGGCTGAGTGGAGTCTTCTGGAATCTCTCTGTAAAATTATAACTTAACATTGTTTCATGGAAGCCTGATGGGCCAGTCCAAGCCAAGGACTTTAGACTTCCAATCAAAATGAATATTTATGACTCAGAATACTTATGAACCTCTGCCAACAGAAAGAGTTTGGCCTTGACCAGAGGCATAGTTCCCACTATGACTTTAGGCTAAATTTGGTAATGTTCATTCCTTCTAGTGACCTTTGAAAGTAGAATGGAATATGTCACCCTAAGAGTGATGATGCCAGGTGACTAGAGGACCTGCAGAAGGAAAAAAAAAACTTTATTGGGGCACTTCTAAAGCCTCTTGAGTACTTATTCATACCTAGATAAGTTCCCATTCATTTTGGTCTTTCCTATGCAACTAAACCAATAACCTAGGGCTGGGGTTGTAGCTCAGTGGCAGAGCACTTGGCTAGCATGTGTGAGGCACTGGGTTCAACCTCAGCACCACATAAATATAAAAAACAAATAAAATAAAGGCATTCTGACCATCTACAACTACAATTTTTTTTTTTTAAATAACCTATAGGGGCTAGGATTGTGGCTCAGCCTAGCACGTGCAAAGCCCTGGGTTCCATCCTCAGCACCACTTAAAAACAAATAAACAAAATAAAGGTATTTTGTCCAACTACTTCTAAAAAAAAATAAGTATTTTTTAAAAAATATCCTATAGAAATCTGATATATAAACATCCATTCAAGTATGTTGAAATAAAAAATAAATAAAAGCTATAACATCAGAGCAGGACTGAAATGGACAGTAACCCCTAAGATCTTTAATCCTTTGCCTCTAACCGAAAAACTGTGGGAGTTTTTGTTTCTTACCCTAGAGAGAAAACTGGAAAGGGGAAAAAGAATTCAGGTGTGTTCCCTGCCTCCTGCCCCCTACCAGAGGAACACAGTCCTGCTTTTGAGACCTAAGAAAGAGTTATGAGCAGAGAAAGAAGGTGAAGAAGCTGCTCCAGAATTCCTGCAGATACAGTGCACACTCACCCTCTTTCACCACAGAAGTTGGCAAAAATCCCAAACAAAGAAAAACTCTCTTTAAATTAGTTTATAAAGAACAAAGATACAGGCTGGGGATGTTGCTCAGTGGTAGAGCACTTGCCTAGCATGTACAAGACCCCAGGTTCAATACCCAGCACCACAAATAAACAAAACCAAAGATGCTATAGTATATGGGAAGACATTGAAGATCTATATGGATCTCAAACAAGATTTTGACTACTATTACATAGCCCCCTGGGCCACCATTGTTACTAGTCTGGGTTACTTACAAGAGCCTCCTACCTGGTCTCTCCTTCTACTCATTCCCCTTACCTTCAGTCCAATTCTCAACATGGCAGCTGGAGGGGTCCTTTTAAAAGTAAGTCAGATTTTTCAAGTTTCACTCTTTGTCTTGGTCTACAGTTAAGTCCTCCATATTCTTCCTCCCAGTATCTCTGAGCTTCATCTGCTTCTCCTCTCCCCCTTTGCTCTACTCCAAGTATACTGACCTCAAACATACTAGGCATCTCCCACCTCAGGACTTCTGTACTTGTTGCTCCTCCTGCCTGAGATAATCAGTCTCAACACAGCCAAATTCCTTCCCTACTCTCCTTTTTACTTCTCTATGCCATTTATCACCTTCAACATATTGTGGTAGGGTACCAGAGATTGAACTCAGGGGCACTCGACCACTGAGCCACATCTCCAGCCCTTTTTTGTATTTGTAAAATTTATTTATTTATTTTAATTTGTTATATATAACGGCAGAATGCAATTCAATTCATATTACACATATAGAACACAATTTTTCATGTCTCTGGTTGAACACAAAGCAGATTCACACCATTCATGTCTTATACATGTACTTAGGGTAATGATGACCATCTCATTCCACCCTTTTCTGTATTTTATTTAGAGACAGGGTAACACTGATTTGCTTAGTGCCTCACCATTGCTGAGGCTGGCTTTGAACTTGAGACCCTCCTGCCTCAGCCTCCCGAGCTGCTGGGATTATAGGTGTGCACCACTGTGCCAGGCCTTAATATATTACTTATAATTTACTTATTTGGTAACTGCCTCTGCTAGAAAGTAAGCTCCAATTTTGTTCACAAATGTATCTCAAGTGCCTGGGACTTAAAGTTAGCATTCAATAAACTCATTTCTTGAATAAATGAATGGTTTCTCTTTGCTCCTTCTCTTTACCTCCACACATTCTTTTTTGAGCTTCATTCAAAAGGTACCAATCCAGGATATGGTGGCAAACATCTGTAATCCTGTGACTTGGGGGGTGCTGAAGCAAGAGGACTGCAAGTTTGAAACCAGATTCAACAACTTAGCAAGGCCCTAACCAACTCAGTGAGATCCTGTCTCAATATGAAAAATAAAAAGACTTAGGGATGTGGCTCAGTGGTTAAGGGGGGGGGAGGAGGAGGAGGAGGAGGAGGAGGAGAAGGAAGAAGAAGGGAGGAGGAGGGAGGAGGGAGGGAGGGAGGGAGGGAGGGAGGGAGGAGGAGGAGAAGGAGGAGGAGAAGAAGGAGAAGAAGAAAACATACCAGTTTCCTATGATAAGCAGAGTCATCAGATTAGTGAAGGGTCAGATTACAGGTTGAAGGAAATCTTGTGTTGCTTTCCCAGCTCTAGCCTTATTAGCTGGATGATATTGAGCCA
The DNA here is from genome assembly GCF_964194105.1 of Spermophilus citellus. Classification (NCBI taxonomy): domain Eukaryota; kingdom Metazoa; phylum Chordata; class Mammalia; order Rodentia; family Sciuridae; genus Spermophilus; species Spermophilus citellus. Next base: position 191,765,491 of record NC_138182.1, on the reverse strand, counting down.
TCACATTATCTCTCTCTGCTTCATTTTTCTCAGGTAAAAAATGGGATTAGCTGGGTGCAATGGTGCATTCCTGTAGTCCCACTTGTTTGGAAGCTGAGGCAGGAAGATGATGTGGGCCTAGGAGTTTGAGACTAGCCTGGGCAGCATAGTAAGATCCCAACCCCCCCAAAAAAGCAAAATAATGGGATAAATAGTGATGGCTACTATAAGGCAAGCTGTGGAAGTCAATGAATTAATATATACAAAACACTTGAAGCAGAGTCTAGTATATAATAATCTCAATAAATATTAGCTATAGAAGTCTGAGCAGTTACTTTTCCATGATGAACTCTCAAATTGTTTTAAGGATTAAGGCTAAAATTATTAAGAGCAGGATATTCCTAAACTTAACTCTCTGACTCCCCAGCTTCCCACTATCTATGCTAGCCTCCCCCTGGCCACTATGCTTCAGGCACACCAATCATGTCCAGGTTCAACCTCACCAAGTTCTTCTCTGCCCCAGAATCTTTGTACATGTTGCTTACTCTGCCTGGAATGTTCTAATCCAAGGACTGGCAAACTTTCTAAAATTAAATATTTTTTATTTTGTGAGGCATACAGTTTCTGTTACAATTATTCAACTCTGCCATTATAGCATGAAAATAGTCTTAAATAATACACCAACAGTGGTGGGTGTGTCCCAATAACACTTCATTTACAAATACAGACATCAAGTCCAATTTGGCCCATGGGTGGTAGTTTGCCATCCCCAATTCTAAAGCCTCCTCTTTACCTAGAAAACTTCTAATAATGCTTGAATGCACAGCCGGCACATCCTCGAGAAACCTCTCTTTATTGCCCCTGACTAGGTATTAAGTTCAACTATGATATATTCCCACATCACCTTCTGGAGTCTATCATGATCTTAAATTACATCATTATTTCATTGTTAAAGTGTTCATTTGCTCACTTTTTGACTGTTTATCCTTCCAGACTATAAGCTACACGGGATAGGAACTACAGAACCTCTGTTGTATCCTCAGTGTTGAAAAAAATAAAGGAGATAACAGTATAAATGAAAAAGAGCTTGGTCTAGTCTCTAAGAATATATCTAACTACAAGAAACACTGGCTAGATTGAAAACAGTCTAGGCCCTGGAAGAGAAGTAAAGATGCTGATGCCATTTTCTCAGGGGCTTATGGCCAGAGGTTATCTTTGGAGCTATTAATTAAAAATTAGACTTATGGACATGGAAATACAATACCTGATGGACATAGTACTCAAGATCAAAGAGTGCAGCAATTTTCTCTTCCAGGCTGGAGCTGGAACTGTTGAATTTGTTGATCAGACGGACCATGATCTGCATGTCAGTTTCAATGACAACATTCAGCTCATCAAACTCCTTCTTCAGTTCCTCAATGGGGCGGAAGAATCGCTTTACCTCAGCCTGTCTTGCCTGAGGACAGCAACAAATAGATGATCAATTTAACTGACTGGAGACACCTCCCAAAGACTTCTATGGTCTACTATGGATGCCCACCTTTACAGAACTGCTGTCCTAATATTTATAATCTTCTCTACTGTACTTTCAAAAATCCTAATTCTTCCTAAGGTACCAGAGAAAAAGAACCCTCAGAGTCTACCCATATAGGCCTTTGCTGTAAAAGACATTCAAGAAGAATGAAAAGTCTTCCTGTTGTAATTGTAACAAAGTCGAGAAAGAAACACAAGCTTACCTTCAAAAACTAACCTCATATGGTCTGGTTGAGGTCTCAGAAAAAATAACATATACCATGGTTCCCCTCTTCCCACAATCAGAGACTTATCTTGGCTTTGCCCTATCCAACCCAGCAACATTTTAGGGAAACCCGGATGTAGAAAACTACAGGCAAACACTGTCAGTGCAGGAGCAATTTGTTGATGAAAATTAAATCACTGTCATTACTGTCAATCTAACCACAGGTGTACAATTCGCTCAACTATTTGAAATGGCTAAATTACTGAATGTATTATGCTCAAATCTCAAACAATTTTTCTCTCAATCCTTGCCCACCCCCCAAAATTTTTAAATGAAATTATGTTAGAGGTGAATAAAAGACTTTAATTGGATATTTTATGTATGTGGCACTCCATTTTCTTACCAGTTTTAGAGGATAGTCTTTATGAAGACATTTTGAAAGGTCACAGTGGTTTATGTATCTATCTTCCAAAAAGAACTAAAAGGAACGAATATTTATAAAAAGCAGGGTGATGAGCAGCTGTCAGCCTCAAATCACCCATTTATTACCAATGGGTTTCTCTCCCCAGCTACAAACACTCCATGGAAATACCAACCAAAGACATAAATCAGCCTCTCTTAAAAACACTGATCTTAAAAAAAAAAAAAAAAAAAAGACTGATCTCCTAGCAGAGCAATCACATCTATGGGGCACCACACCCGGATTCTCTGAGCTAAACCAACATGAAATGTTCTCTCTTCACCCATACAGAAGACTCTGGATGGCTGCTAAAGCCAGGCAGACAGATCTGAGAAGGCTGAATCATTTTCTAGAGCTATGGGATGATAGGCAGGTGGCATATCAGATGATAGTGATCTGTACCTCCTAAGATGATGGTGCCTGACCCTCAAGAAGGCCTTAAAAAAAAAAGAAGAAGAAGAAGAAGAATTTTAATTTTAAGTAATTATAAACTCAGGAAATTACAAAAATAGTACTCTATCCCACTTTCTCCAGGGGTACCACTTATATAGCGATAGTTCAGTATCAAAACCAAGAAAAGGACATAGGTACAATGCCATTAACTAAATTACAGGCCTCAGTCAGATTTTACTACTTTTTACATGGTCTCATTTGCACATGTTTATGTGTGATTCTATACACTTTTATTTAAGCTACAAATTTATGAACCCATAGAATGACCAAGCTATGGAACTGTTCCACCACAACTCCAATGTGCAACCTCTTGTCCCTGCTGCCTGCAGCCTTCTGCAGTATAAGGAATGAAGAGGGAGGGTTATTTTTACCACTGAGCTATATCCCTAGCCCTTTTTATTTCTTCCTTTGAGACAGGGGCTCACTAAATTGCCCAGGCTGGCATCAAACTTACAATCCTTCTGCCTCAGCCTCCCAAGACGGTGGAATTATAGGCATGTACCATAGTATCTGGCTGTGCAAACTCTTTATAGATGTACCTAGTCCTCCACTATACTCCCTCCCATCTCCATGTCCTGGCAACCACTATTTGTTCTCCATCTCTATAATTCTGACATTTGGAGAATGTTATATAAATGGAACCATACAGTCTGTAACCTTTTAAGACTGTTTTCTTTCATTGAGCACAATACCCAAGTTACTGTACATATCAATAGTTTACTTCTTTCTATTTTTATTAAGTTGTATTCCATCATATAGATGCTGTTTGTTTAACCATTCACTGCTGAAGAATATCTGAGTCGTTTCTAGACTTGGGCCATTATGAATAAAACTGCTATGCACATTTGTATATAAGTTTTTGTTTAAATATATGTTCTTATTTCTCTAGGATAAGCGGCCAAGAGTACAACTGTTGGGTTATGATAATCATGTTTTGTTTTGTTCTTTATATATTCTTCTTTTTTTTTAACTAGGGATTAACTCCAGGGGTGCTTAGCCACTAGTCCACATCCCTACTCCTTTTTATTTTTTTAATTTTTAATTTTTCTTTTGAGAGAGAGAGAGAGAGAGAGAATTTTTTAATATTTATTTTTAGTTTTTGGTGGACACAACATCTTTATTTTATTTTTTTGTGGTGTTGAGGATTGAACCCAGTGCCCCGCGCATGCCAGGCGAGCATGCTATCGCTTGAGCCACATTCCCAGCCCCAATTTTTTTTTTTTTTAATTTTGAGAAAGAGTCTAAGTCAAACTGTTTTCCAGAATGGCTATACCATTCTACAATCTGACCATAAATGTGTAAAAGATCCAATTTATCCGTATCCTCACCAATATTTAGTATTATCACTTTTTAAATTTTATACATTCATTTAAATATGTACTTATAACTCACTGCAGATTTAACTTAATGGCTAATGATATTAAACATCTTTCCATGTGCTTTCCTTCCAGCCTATTCTCTTTGTTAAAATGTCTGTGTGCCTACCCATTACCTAAGTGTTATTAGTTTTACTATTTGAGAGTTCTTTACATATTCTTTTTTTTAAAAACTAGGGATTTAATCCATGGAGTGCTAAACCACTGGGCCACATCCCTACTTCTTTTTAGTGTGTGTGTTTTTTAATTTTGAGAAAGAGTTTCACTAAGTTGCTTAGGTCCTCACTAAGTTGCTGAGTCTGGCTTTGAACTTGTGGTCCTCCTGCCTCAGCACCCCTCCTCCCAGTTGCTGGGGTTATAGGCATGTGCCACTGCTCCCAGCAGGAATTTTTTATGTATTTTAAAGCTCTTTGTCAGATACAGATAGTCCTTGCTTTGCATGCATATGCACCAATTTCAAAACAAAGTTTAAATAATACCAATATCCCAAAATAACTCAAATTTCAGTTACCACAAAATATTAACTACAAGTAACCACATAAAGTACAAACTTTGCTGCTAGATTTTCAGTTTGAAAATCACTATATAAGTTTTTTTTTAAATGTCTATCATGAGCAATGATTAATCACATGACTTCATTGCAAATGACTAGTCACTGCACATCTGTTACTCAGTTCACACACTGATGCAAAGTACAGTTATGTGGCCTCATCTCTCAATTATGAACCCATGTGACATTCTATAAAGATAGATAATTGAAAGAAAGTTGGCCAGCAAAGATGAAAGTGCAGCAAAGAAATGAAAAGTGGTAACTTTGGCAGTAAAATTCAAATTAAACATACAAGGAGTTGTAAAAGAGGATTGAGGGATATTGACACTGATGCTGTTTGATAATCTCTAAATATGTAGCCAGAACTTAGCAAAGGTAAACTTCAAAAATAAAACTAATAGTGATAAAAAAGATGATGTGGCACTGGCACACAAAAAAAAAAAAAAACCTTTACACTATAGGAATTCACAAATTTCACAACATTGAAAGCACAATGGATAAAATGTTGGAAGCTACCATACTTAGAAAGGAGTATAATAATTCACCAAGCATAGAAAAGATGCTCTCTGTCATATGAGGAAAAGCTAAGCATTGTTCAAACTGCTCTTTGTAAAACAACCCAAAAACTTGACAAAGAAATAAAAACTTTCTCAATGTTTCTAGCGCTTAAAATCACAGTGCATTAAATAAATATTAGTATTGCTACTTCTTCATTTCTGTAAATGTTTATAACTCACATATAGTTTTTAGCGTATGGCAAAAAAATGTTAAAAGTCATTGAACAATCATTAATTTTTCCATTGATTCCTAAGATTGCTCTACAGAATTTCAGCTGGCAGTCATTTTTACAGTCCCATGTGATAACAAAGTGAAGACTGCTAGTATGCAATTTCTCAATATTTTCTAGCCAGCAGCTTCTTTTTTCTTTCTTTCGTGACACCCCGCCCCCCACCCCCTGTACCAGGAACACTCAAACATTGAGCTGCCGCAGTCTTGGCTGGGCATAGAATCACGAGCCACCACACAGCTTTGTAGATTCAAACAGCAATTCTTTATTCCCGAACTCACACCGGCCTCCACACACGTTCTGGGGCAATCCCAGTTCTGCTGCCACCCAATTCACCTACTCCACGAGGCTTTCTTCCCAAAATCCTCTCTGAATCTCATGAGAGCTCAACGGGAGCTCAGGCAGCAGGAACGCCCTAATCTCCGCAGCAATAATCTTCAACCTCCAACTTCCCTAAAATCCCTATTGTCTTAAACTGGGAACGCCCTAAACCCAAGGACCGGGATACTATACTTCCTCAAACTGCAGGATACACCCTAATCCTGGATCCACCCTCGTCCTTGAGTAGGGTCACCTTTCTCAAATACACATGCAATGTCAACAGCGAAATTCCAAGGCAAGTCCATTTAACATGGGGTACGCTGGCAAGGAAATTTCGATGTGTCATTCCTACTTGGTAATGGCCCTCAGCATTGAGCCACATCCCCAACACTTTTTATATTTTATTTTGAGACAAGGCCTCACTAATTTGCTGAGGCTGGCCTTGAACTTGTGCCCCAGCCTCTCAGTTGCTGGGATTATAGGCATGTGCCACTGTGCTAGGGAGCAGCTTATCTTTCTGATGATTTAATATGATCATTCACACAGCAAAAGTTTTTAATTTGAAGTCCAATTTATTCATTTTTCTTTTGTGGTCTGTACATTTTTTGTCACTTCTTAAAATCTCTTTACCTGGTCCTGCTTTCCAAAGATTTCTCCTATGTTGAATTTTAAAAGTGTTTTTTTTTTTCTTTAAAGTTTTACATTTTACATTTAAATCTATACTTTTGGATGTATTTTGTAATAAGGGGTAGGTTTTCACTGCCAGAAATCAGTTGGGTATATTGGTTTGGTTCTATTTCTGGGTTCTCTGTTACATTGATCTATGTTTTTTTGTTTGTTTGTTTTTTCTCTCTACCAACACACATTGTCTGAATTACCATAACTATAGAATAAGTATAAAATCAGGTAGAGTGATTTCTCACTCTTTTTCAAAATTGTGTTAGCTATTTTATTTCCTTCATCTTTCTATATAAACTTCAGAATAAACTTATCTATATAAAAAATCTTGCTGGGATTTTGATAGAAATTGCATTTAACCTATAGATCAATTTGAGGAGAACTGACATTGTTACTGTGTTGAGTCTTTCAATACAGGGACACAGTACATCTCTTTACTTACTTAAAATCTTCTTTAACTTCATCATCTTTCATCAACTCTTCATTTTCATCACATAAATCCTATAAATGTCTGGTTGCGTTTATTCCTAAATATTTCATTTTGGGAGAAACTATTGTAAATAGTATTTATATTTTGTTTCAATTTCCACATATTCACTGCTAGTATATAGAAATACAACTGATTTGTGTTGGTTTTGTATCCTGTGTCCCAACTGAACTCATCAATTATAGAATATTGTTCTGTGTTTTTAGAGGTTCTTTGGGATTTATTCATAGGCAATCTATGTCACCTGAAAATAGGGATAGGGATAGTTTTATCTCTTCCTTTCCAATCTACATGCCTTTTCTTTCCTTTCCTATCTTACTGCATTGGTTAGGAATATGATGCATGAGTGGTGAGTGAACTATCTTACTTTGTTCCTGATCTCAGTGGCAATGTTGGATATAGATTTTTTTGTAGATGCTCTCAACCGAGTTGAGAAAAGTTTCTATTCCTAGGTTACTGAATTTTTATCAGAATGGCTGTTGAAGTCTATCAAAGGTTCTCTGTGCATCAATAGATATGATGAGGCGATTTTTCTTCTTAAGCCTGATGATATAGAGGGTTACACTGATTGGTTTTTGTACATTGAAGTCATGAATTCATGTAATGAATCCCACTTGGTTATAATGTATAATGTTTTCATAAATTGCTAGATTTATATTTACTAATGTCTTGATGAGAATTTTTGCAGTTATCTTCATGAGGGACATTGGTCTTCAGATTTTTTAAAATATATTTTAGTTATCAGTGTAACATTAGGCCTCATAAAATAACAAGTGTTTCAGGGACTGGAGTTATGGCTCAGTGGTAGAGTGCTTCCCTAGCACGAGCGAGGCCCTGGGTTCGATCCTCAGCACCACATAAAATAAAGGAATTGTGTCCAACTAAAACTAAAAATATTCCTTTTGCTTCCATTTTCTGGAAAAGATGGTGTAGAATTGATGTTAATTATTTTTAAATGTTTCATAGATATCTCCAGTGAAATTATCTGAACTTAGAGACTTTTTTATGGAAGGGTTTTCATTGTAAGTTGAGTTTCTTTAATGATTATAGTTTCAGATTATTTCACATTGGGTAAGTTTGGGTAGTACATACTTTTCAAAGAACTGGACTGGTTGTCAAATTTATGTGCATAAAGCTATTCATGGCATTCTCTTATTTTCCTTTTAATGTCTATAGGATCTATAGTGATATTCCTGGTCTTATTTCTGATATTGGTAATTCATATCTTATTGCTTTGTCAGTCTTTAAAAAAAAAAAAAAACAGGGATTGAACCCAGGAGTGCTTAAACACTGAGCCACATCCCCAGCCCTTTTTATATTTTTAATTTAGAGACAGGGTCTTGCTAAGTTGTTTAATGCCTTACTAAATTGCTGAGACTGTCTTTGATCATATAACTCCTGCCTCAGGCTCCAGAGAGCTGGGATTACAGGTATGTGCCACCATGCCCACCTATTTGTCAGTCTTTCTGGAAGTCTATCATCTTTGGTTTTGTTCATTTTCTGTGTTTTTATGTTCTCAATTCCATTGATTTCCGTTCTTTATTATTTCCTCCTTTCTGCTTGTTATGAGCTTATTTTGATCATCTTTTCCTAGTTTCTTGAGGTGGGACCTTATGTCTCAGCTTTTAGAGCTGAGGTCTATATCTTCTCTAATATAAGCTTTTGGTGCAACAAATTTCCCTTTCAGTTTCAGATATATCCTTCGCTTTTGATTACAAAAAAAAAAAAAAAAAAAAATGAGCCATAGAGATTGAACTCAGGGCTTTGTGCATGCTAGGCAAGCACTCTCCCTCTGAATTACATTTTTAGCTCTATATTATCATTTCATTTAAATATATTGTGATTTGTTTCATAACCCAGGATACAGTTTTGGTAAATATTCCATGGATGCTTGAAAAGAAAGCATTCTGCTGCTGTTGGATGCAATGTTCATAGTATTCATCTATTTCACATCCTTACTGATTTGCCCTCTAGTAGTTCTACCAATTCTGAGAAATGAATGTTGAAGTTCCCGAATATAATTGTGAAACTGTCTTTTTCTTCCTTTTAGTTCTGTCAGGTTTTGCTTCATGTACTTTGTTATACAAATAAAAGTCGGGTGCATACACATTAGGATTGCCATGTATTTTAGCAGACTGACCATTTTATCATTATGTAATATTTCTGTCACTAATCATTTCCTTTGCTCTAAAGTCAGCTTTAGCTGATGTTAATATAGCTACTTTTGTTTTTTAAAAAAATTAATGCTTGAATGATATGCTTTCCTTCTTTCACTTTCTACCTACCTTTTTATCATTATATTTTTTGAGTGGGTTTCTTGTAGAAAGGAAATATTTGGATCATTTTTTTAAAAATCTATTATGATTATGTGTTTTTAATTGGTATATTTAGACCTTTACATTTTAATATAATTGTTGATATTTCAGAGCTCAAGTTCGGCTTTTTATTTTTTGTTTTCTGTTTGTTCCCTGTTTTATTTATTTTCCTTTTCATGCCATACTGTAGCAAGGCAAGGTACATATTATAGAACACCATTTTGGTTTACCTATAGTGTTTTGAGTGTGTTTATGTAGTTTTTTTTATATTGATTGCTCTAATTTCTTAATTTTCCTTTGTCTGAGAATGTTTTGATTACCCTCTAATCCTGAAGGTTATTCATGGATTATGTAGAATTTTTTGTTTATTTAACATATTTTTATTTATATGTTTTAGTTGTAAATGAACACAATACCTTTATTTTATTTATTTATTTTTATGTGGTGCTGAGGATCGAACCCCGTGCCTCCCACGTGCTAGGCAAGTGCTCTACCACTGAACTACAACTGCAGCCCTAATTATGTAGAATTTTGAGTGGTCAGTTTTTGTTTTGTGGCACTTGAAAAATGTGCCACATACTATGGCCTCTATAATTTCAGATTATAAATTCACTATCACTCAATAATTGCTACCCTATAATGTATTGTTCTTCTAGTTGCTTCTATTTTCTGTTTTTAGTTTTCAGAAATTTATGATGCACCTTGGGATTGACTTCTTTCAGTTTATCCTATGGAGACCACTTAGCTTTGTGAATCTGTGGGCTTATTATACCTTTCATCAAATTTGGGAATTTGTTAGAAACTGTTTATTTTTCAGTTCCATGTTCTTTCTCCTCTGTCTGGAATTCTAATGACACAAATGTTAGAATTTTTATTGTAATCCTAAAGGTCTCTAAGGCTCTGTTTATTTTTTTCCCATTTTATTTTTTGTCTATTTAGATTTTGTAATATACTTATATCATAAGTATACTTAACATATACTTAAGTCTTCAAGTTCACTAATTCTTTTCCCTGTCATCTTTTCTGTTACTGAGCCAACTCAGTGACTTTTGAATCTCAGTTATTGTATTTTTCAGTTTTATTCTGTATCCCCACTTATCCATGATTTCACTTCCCATGCCTTCAGTTAGTCACACAGTCAACCATGGTACAAAAATATCAAATGGAAAATTCCAGAAATAACAATTCATAAATTATTTTTGTTGTCCCACTCTGACCTGCCTCAAACATGAATCATCCTTTTGTCCAGCATATCTATACTGCATACACCATCCACGTGTTAGTCAAATAACTTTTATTATAGTATAAAATTGTTCTACTTTATCATATCATATATGAATTTAGAGGAAACACATTCAATCCACAATAGCACCTACTAATTTTCTTTCCTAATTCAAGTTGTGATTTTCTTGGTTCTTGGGAAGATGAGTGAATTTCAATTATATCCTGGATATTTGGGGTATTAATTTGTGAGACTCTAGATCCTATTTAATCTTCTCTTTCAGTAGGTAGTCACCTGCTTGGGTTTAGTGTGATGGTTCTAGCTTACTTATGTGGGCTCTGGCTCCAATAACAATTTGATTTACAAGGCCTTCATAGTGCTCTTCTGGTCTGCTTCCTTTGTATGTTATACAGAGGCTAATCTAAAAACCTGGGCAGTGTTCCACACTATAGTTCAGTTCTCAGGTCTTTCTGTTAATTCTGGTCAGTTTCTTTTGCTCCTTCTCTCCAAAATCCTACCCTCACTCTCTAATCAGGATAGTTAAGTTCCTGCCACCACTGAATGTTGGATACTAGGAGTAGAAGTATAAGCTCCTCCCTTGACCTCCAAATGATACCACCCCATGGGAGAATCAAAGCACTGCCTGTCATTGATGCTTACCTGAAGGTAATAGTTCATGTTCCTCACTTACCCCACTGACTCTACTCCTAAGAGGGAAACAGAATGCTGCCTCACACTGCCTGTTGCCACCAGGATGGAGGTAGGTAGACTCCCCTGCACCCCTACTGATACCACCTCATAAGGGAAAAGTGAAGAAACATCTTGGTGCTGTCAAGCAGAGGACAGGCATCCTTTGCCTGGTCTCTACTGACACAACTCTAGCAGGATAAATAGTCTGCTACTCAAGGATAGAAAATCAGTATCCATATTTGGTCTCTGCTTAAGCATACCATCAAGAGAAGCAGACAGTAGCCATTGGGCAGAGAACAGAAGTTAAGACTCTACTCAGCTCCCACTGACATCACCTCGGTGGAAGCAGCAGAGTAACTTATTGCCACTGGGATGAAGTACAAGTTCAGGCTTCCACTCGGCTTCAGCTTGCTATACCAACATTCAAGAGGAGGAAGTACTCCCCACTCAATTTCTATTGGCACTGTGGTGGGTGTGGGTGTGGGTGTGAGAGTGTGTGTGTGTGTGTGTGTGTGTGTGTGTGTGTGTGAGAGAGAGAGAGAGAGAATTGATTTCCAACGTCTTTGGCTGAATTAGGACAGGTATCAGCACAAAGGTTTTTATCCTGCTAGATTACCCTTTTTCTGGGCCTTTATCTAGAAAGAGCTGGCTTTTCTTAGATCTTTTTAAAATCTGTACCTGCTACCATTTCCAGAATATAGGATTCTCCAGTGCCAAGTCTGGGATATCAAGGGAAAAATGAAAATCCAATTCACTGCCATGTCATTCCTTAAGCTCCTAATCTACCACCTTCTCACCATCTTATGGAGATTTTCTGTATTTGCTTTTAGTAATATATCCAGGGTTTTTAGTTATCTTTTAGAGGGAGGAATAGGGAAAAATAAATCTTCTACTTCTTTCCCAAAATCAAAAGCTTAAGGGGCTGGGGTGTAGCTCAAGTGGTAGAACATTTGCCTAGCATGTGTAAGGCACTAGGTTCGATCCTCAGCACTACATAAAAATAAATAAAATAAAGGTATTGTGTCCATCTACAACTAAAAAAAAATTTCAATTAAAAAAAAAAAAGAACATCAGCTGGGTGTGTTGGCACACACCTGTAATCCTCGTGACTTGGAGGCTAAGGCAGGAGAATTGTGAGTTCAAGGCCTGCCTTGGCAATTTAGCAAAGCCCTGGCAACTTAGTGAGATCCCATCTTAAAAGAAAAAAGGGTGGGATGGGGCATGGCACTGGAATAAAGCGCCCCTGGGTTAAATCCCCAGGACTCCCCCCCTCCAAAAAAGACAAAGTATCAAGCAATATATATGGTAATAGAAGGATAAATGGACAAAATTCAAGAAAATACTTAATACTAACAATCCAAACCTATAAGACAGAGCTTTTCTGAAACAAGGAACTCTTCACCTAAACCAACTATTTCCCACTGCTAGAATGAAACTGATACCCTATCCCCCAAAATCAAATTCATACAAATACAAAATTGAGGATATGGCCTATAACTATCTGTCAATATTGTCTTTATTAACAGCAAAAGTGCCATCCTGTACTTAAAGATACCACAAAGAATGGGTTTAAAAGTTAATAAGCTAAAAGTATGAAGACATCTGTAGCCAGGAGCTTTCTTCAAAACTCCTGTACCTATTTCAAGTCAAGACAGGTTTCTACTGAATATGTAAAGAAATTATTTGTCAGTCCCAGAGCCAATATTAACAAACATCACGTTACAGTGAGTTGAGTCAGTCCAAGCAGGCTCTAAATGAAAGCAGGAGGACCCCAGAACCCAGCAAACTCAATGAAGGAGCTAACAACTTAGGCTCCAGAGACGTAAGGAAAGAGTGTGACAGTCATAGCTCAGAAGTGGGCAACTTATTCAAATTGGCAGGTACTGAGATGTTGCACTTGGGTGCTGTTATTGGGATCCCACTGCAAGGGGAAAAGTTTTTATTGCAAAAATCATAGCAGAAAACTTTCAAGTCATTTTTTGTTTTCACACTTTTCAAATCTTTGCATAACTATTAATATTTTACTATAGAAACTGAATTATAAAAGGAAAATGCCATTACCAGAGGAAAGAAAATCCAATTGCTCTCACCAAGAGAGGTGAAAAAAGTGAAAGGGGTTAAGTGGGTCTTCCACCCACATAGAAGACAAAGAACCAAGAAAGTGATTTTTATGTTCCCATCAGCTCTGTAGGGTGGCCCTAGTGAAGGAGCGATGCAGGGGAAGGAGCCAAAGTCACTACCATAGGTACCTAGGCCTCACCAGCACCAGGTAGCAGATTTTTTTTTTTCTGGCCCCCACTCCCACACCAGCTAATACATCTGTGGTAGGACAGAATGTCGTGCATCACTTTCCTTCACCCTCTGCTGCCACTGCCACCACCCTGCTCCTCACCTTCCCACACCATATGCACTATCCATGCAGGAAATGTGACTTGGATAAGATGAGTAAAGACATGGAGACTTGGCCTGCAAACGAACACATCTTAAACAGGTTAGTATCAACCCACCCACAAAGGTTTTTCTGTCTCAGAAATACTTAGTTTTAAAGGATCGATCCAAAGGACCTAAGATCCATTAATGTACAAGTTGCCAAGGGTTTAGGGGAAAGAGCAGAGAGGTAGACAAAAGAAAAAGAGACTGTGAGGAGGAAAAGAAGGAGGGAAAACTTTGAGCAGTCTTCAAAGTGTCCAGAAGAGATTTTTTTCAAGAATTAACAGGTTTCTGCAGTGTGAAGTTTCCTCATAAAACTAGGAATAGAATCACCATTTGACCCAGTTATCCCAAAATCAACATACTACAGTGAAGCATCCACACCAATGTTTATTACAGCTCAATTCACAATATCTAAGCTATGGAGCCAACCCAGGTGTCCTTCAGCAGAAAAGTGGATAAATAAAACGTGAGCTGGGCACGGTAGCACACGCCTGTAATCCCAGCAGCTTGGGAGGCTAAGATAGGAGGATCTCAAGTTCAAAGCCAGCCTCAGCAAAAGCAAGTAACTCAGTGGGACCTTGTCTCTAAATAAAAAGGGCTGGGGATGTGGCTCAGTGGTCAAGTGTCCCTGAGTTCAATCCCTGGAAGGAAGGAAGGAAGGAAGGAAGGAAATGTGGTATATATACATAATGGAGTATTGCTCAGCAATTAAGAAAATGACTTTATGACATTTGCCAATAAATGGATGGATCTGGAGACTATCATGCTAAGTGAAAAAAGCCAGTCCTCAAAAGCCAAAAGTCAAATGTATTCACTGATATGTGGAAGCTAACCCAAAATAAGGGAGGAAAGTGAAGAACAGAAATTCAGTAGATTAGACAATGAGGAATGAAGGGAAGAGCAGTGGAATAAATCAGACATAGTTTTTATATATGTACATATATGAATACATGAGAGTGAATCCCATCATCATGTATATCCACAAGAATGTGGTCCTCATTAGAATAAGACATATTCCATCCTTGTATAATTATATCAAAATGGAGTCTGTCAAGTACATCTAAAAAGAACCAATAGAAATAAAATAAAATTAAATAAAGATGATTTGCAGTGGGAAAAAAAGAATTAACAGATTTCTACTGGAAATGTAAATAAATTATTTGTGACACTCCCTTATGATCCTTCTAAAAGCAATTCTGTCTCTTCTCATTCCTTTAGCTTGTAGAGAAAAATAATAATAATAATAATAATAATAATAATTATTATTATTATTATTATTATTATTGGCACTTTATCACTGAGCTACATCACCAGCCCTTTTTATTTTGAGAGTGTCTCACTAAGTTGCTTATGATCCAAGTTGCTGAGGCTGGCCTCAAATTTGTGATCTTCCTGCCTCAGCTTCCTGAGTCACTAGGCTTATAGGCATGTGTCACCACAACCAGACCTTGTAGAGAATTTTAGAGCTGGGGGAAACTTCAGTTATCCTGGACTGAATAACATGTTTTATATTTAAGGAACCTGAGGCCTGAAAAAAAATACATTTGCTACATTATATATTCAAAGGACAAAGACAAAAATCCAGACTTCTCCCTTCCATGTTTCAGCTCTTCTGTTCTTTTGGAACACATTTGTGTCGAATCCCAATGCAAGGGAAGGGTTCTGGGTTGTAATCTCCTTTCACCGGACTCATGCCTATGACAATGGAGAATATGGACACCTCTGCTCTGTGCAACAATTTCTCCAAACATGTTGTAGAAATTTGGATCCTAAACTAACTAGACTGAAATGCTCCCAGCACTGTTTTTGGTTTTGGTCTGTTTTTATTTTTTATTTTTATATATATATATTATAGATTTGTATTTTTTTATTAGTTGCGCATGACAATACAATGATCTTGACATATCATACATTTGAATCAAATGGGGTATAATTTCTCATTTTTCCAAGTGAACAGGTTGTAGAATCACATTGGTTATACAGACACGTATATACATACAGTAATACTAGTGTTTATTTTATTCTGCTGCCCTTCCTATTCCCCCTTCCCCACCCCTCCCCTCACTTCTCTCTACCCAATCTAATGTGACACATTTCTTTTTTTTTCCCCTCACATCATCATACATGTATTTTGTATAATGATGAGGGTCTCTTTCCATCTTCCGTGCAATTACCCTTCTCCCTCCCATTCCCTCCCACCTCTCTTCACTATTTAGTGGTAATCTTCTTCTCATGCTCTTCCTCCCTACACCATTTTGAGTCACCCCCCCCCACCTTATATCAGAGAAGACATTCAGCATTTGTTTTTTAGGGATTGGCTAACTTCACTTAGTATAATCTGCTCTAATGCCATCCATTTCCCTGCAAATGTCATGATCTTGCTATTTTTTAGTGTTGCGCAATATTCCATTGTGTATAAATGACACATTTTTTTTATCCATTCATCTATTAAAGGGCATCTAGGTTGGTTCCACAGTCTAGCTATTGTGAATTATGCTGCTATAAACATTGATGTGGCTGTGTCCCTGTAGTATGCTCTTTTTAGGTCTTTTGGATATAGTCTGAGAAGGGGAATAGCTGGGTCAAATGGTGGTTCTATTCCCAGCTTTCCAAGGAATCTGTTTTTGTTTTAAATAATGAGTTTCTTATTTGTCATTAACAGTTTTTTGGTTTTTTTTTTTTGGTAGTAGGGTTGAACTCAGGGGCACTCAGCCACTGAGCCACATCCCCAGCACTATTTTGTGTTTTATTTAGAGAAAGGGTCTCACTATGTTGCTTAGGGCCTCACTTTTGCTGAGGCTGTCTCTGAACTCAGGATTTTCTTTTCTCAGCCTCCTGAGTCAATGGGATTACAGGGGTGTGCCACAATGCCTGGTGCTCTTCCTATTATTTTTACAACATGATTATTCCGTGTTTAGTGCAAAAACTTTAGAAAACATGTTTCTCTCCTGTGCAAAAACTCAAGGCAATGCTGTAGGCTTACACTAACTGAAAAGAAGATCACATACCTTGTCTTCCTTTGAACTCTCCACCTCTGCTCCCTCCTTGAATTTGGCCAGGGCACTCTTGAGGTCCTGAGATGTATAGGTATTGGTGTTGATGTCCAATCTGTCCAAAGAGAAGATGAGAGTCAGGAGAAAGGTACCACATTCCCCAAGAAAGAAAAAGCTCCTGGCTGTCTGGGCACTCCAAGGTTATTTAGGCCAAGCCAATATTTAGTATATTCTTATACCTTTGCCTTCAGACAGCCAGAGGCCCAAGAGGGTGACTTTCCTTGAGACTAGAGGAGGAAACACACAGCTAAAGACGGGGTTATTTCTTGAAGACAGAGGAAAAGGCACAGGGCAGAGAGAAGCCCACCTTTGACAAAGAGGTTACAGCTGGTAGGCAGAAATGATCCTAGAATGTCTGTGATGCTGCTCTCTGAGCTCAGGCCACAGCAGGGCCTCGTGGCAGGCAGAGGATACAGAGAAAGGGAAGGAGGGCAACAGGGACCCAAGTTCCTCAGAGTATGCTGACTTTAACTGACAAGGCAGTTTGATTTTACAAAAATGATTAGACAGATTCACACCTTAAAAATAACCTTTGAGGCCAGGCATGGTGGCGTACGCCTGTAATACCAGCAGCTCTGGAGGCTGAGACAGGTGGATTTCAGGTTCAAAGCCAGCCTCAGCAACAGTGAGGCGCTAAGCAACTCAGTGAGACCTCATCTCTAAATAAAATACAAAATAGGGCTGGGGATGTGGCTCAGTGGTTGAGTGCCCCTGAGTTCAATCCCTAGTACCACCCCCCCAAAAAAAGAATAATCTTTGAGTCATGAGGAAAAGCAGGAGGTATATATTAATCTCACAGATGAATGGATTTGAGATATTGATGAGTAGAAGAATCAAGGTCGGCCACTTTCCATAGCCTGCCTTCAAGGGGAGAGAGTAATCTCAACATGGCAGCAATCTCAATATTTTAAGAGATTAGAGTGGTATCCTAACAAAGACCCCTGGAGTTGATCCAAGCCACAACCATTTACCTTGATTGGAGAGAAGGCATCAGTGGGAGGAATGGGGAAAGGTTTCACCACCAGCACTCAAGTCAGTTAACAATGGTAATGTGGACAAATGGAAGTGTACATATGGAATGTGCTTGGACATGTCTGGCTATGGCTTGGTTAAGGATAACCCTGCAGATTTCAGAGTGGGGGAGGAAAGGGTTGCTCTCCTATTCTACTTCAAGGGCACAGCAAGTCAGTCTCATAGTCCAAAATCCTAACAGTTCTCAGCTTTCAAGAGAAGGACATGTACTCAGTCAGGGCTCTGCTCATTCAGTTTTGTTTTTGTTTTGTTTTGTTTTTAATATTTTTTAATTGTCAATGGACCTTTATTTTATTTATTTATATGCAGTGCTGAGGTTAGAACCCAGTGCCTCACACATGCTAGGCAAGCACTCTACCACTGATCCACAACTCCAGCCCCTCATTCAGTTTCTGATTCATCCTAAAGACTCTTTAGGTTCTGAGAAAAACTTGTTCTCTAAACCTCAGTCCTTCTAATCTCATTAATTATAGTTAATCACTCCTATTTATTGAATTCTTTACTGTGGGTCAGTAGTTTGTTAGTTAAAAAGTAGTATTTCATTCAAACAGCATAACCTCACAAAGAAGGTAAGAGAATCCTGAATCCCTCTCTTCACAGAGCAACATCCACTGTCAACTGTATGAGGATACCACTGTCCTACCCCACTCCCTACCAGGAGCTAAGGATTCAGGAGCCACAGCTTGAACAGATTATCTCTTCTGCCTCTTCCAAGATTTGGTCAGAACTAATCCTATCTTGCCTTATCTCTGCTGCCTTTAGTGCCCCTCTCCCAGGCCATGCATTATCTCTATCCTCAGACATACAAAGCTCATCCCCAACTACATACATTCACACACTATTGCATCATTACTCTCACTTCATTCTTCACTGAGAAAAATGAAAGTTATCAAAAATTTCCTCATCTTTCCATCATCAGCTCTGCAAACCAACATGCACCTAGATCTATGCTCTCTACTATCCTTAAATTACAATGGATGACAGCGTCCCTGCATCTATTAAACATGTTTTAGATCCCATGTGCCTTCATAAAAGGTTTAACCCTCATGACTATAAGCAATTTCACCCCTCAACTGGATTATTCTCATCAGCATACAGCACTCCTTGACCCGCATAATCTCTTCATATCTTCATGCCATTTCCCTATTCTTATAGGGAAAACCTTAATGAACACATTGTCTATACTCACTATCCCTATCTTCCTGATTTGTATTTACATTGCTATTTGCTCTGACCTGGATTCTGTCTCCACCACACCACTAACACTGTTCATCAAAATTACTAATAATTGGGGCTGGGATTGTGGCTCAGTGGTAGAGTGCTCCCCTAGCACAGGCGGGACTTGGGTTCGATCCTCAGCACCACATAAAAATAAAATAAAAATAAAAGATGTTGTGTCCACTGAAAACTAAAAATAAATATTAAAAAATTCTCTCTCTCTTTAAAAAAAAATTACCAATAATCAATGACCAATCCAATGGTCCCTTCACTAACTTCACATTCCTCAACCACTCAGCAGCATTTGCACAGTGCATCTTTCCCTTCTTAAAGCACTCTTCTTTCCTGGCTTCTCTTACCCCACTCTCCTTGTTCCTTACTCTTTTCTCCAACTCTTCTTATTGTTCCTCTTCTCTCTACCTAAACCCTCCATACGGGAATGCCCCAGAGTTCAGTCCTGAACAATGTTCTCTTCTTCATCTCCAACATGAGATTTTAAATACTGATTTATCAGTAATGCCAATACATCTTTGACCTGAACTTCTCCCCTCTCACAACTGATGTATCTTGGGTCTCAGATGTTTAACAAATACCTCAAATTTACTCAATCTAAAACATAGTTCTTGATTCTTTTCCTCTTTCAACTTTTCTATTTCAATAAATAGCACCTCCAAGCACCCAGTTGCTCAAACCCCCAAATGCGACTTTATTTTGAATATTCTGAACTTCCTTCCTTCCTTCCCTCAACCTCTACATCTAAATCACAAGCAAGTCCTGTTGGCTTCACCTCCAAATTAAATCTCCAAGCTCGCCCACTCTCCATTAAGATACCTTAGGCTAAGCATCATTATGCCTTGTCTGATTTACTGAAATAGTGTCCTCATTGTCTCTGTGCTTCTTCTTTTCTCCACCTTCAATCTCTTCTCCAGACACAAAGTAACTAGAGTTATCCTGCTAAATAATACCACATTAAATCACTCTCATGTCTAAAATCATCCATAGTTTTCTACTACCATTAAAGGTGAATGAAGAATACTCAAATGTTCCTTAACACTCCAAGATCTGGGTGCTGGGGTTGTAGTGCAGCGGTAGAGTGCTCACCTAGCACGCGTGAGGCCC
This sequence comes from Spermophilus citellus, assembly GCF_964194105.1. Classification (NCBI taxonomy): domain Eukaryota; kingdom Metazoa; phylum Chordata; class Mammalia; order Rodentia; family Sciuridae; genus Spermophilus; species Spermophilus citellus. The sequence goes on along the minus strand of NC_138182.1, from coordinate 191,745,580 downwards.
TGGGTTCAATCCTCACCACCACATAAAAACAAATAAATAAAATAAAGATGTTGTGTTCAACTACAACGAAAAATTAATTATTATTTAAAAAAAAACTCAAGATCTGGCTCCCACATCTCTCTCATTCTCATTTCCTAGTAGTTTCCTTTCTTCTCCTACATCATTTTCCTTTTTCTCCAATTTGATAATGCCTTCTCCTTGACAAAGCCAGAATCATTCTTATTGTTCCATGTTCTTGAAGTGTTCTGACCCCTAAACTTATAAACTTAACCCTCTGCAGGGATAAATCCTCCTCATCCTTTGTATCTCAGTTCAAATAGCTTGATGAGGGCTTTTCAACCTTCCTGTGTAAAGTGCTCTCCCCCAGGAACTCATCACCTTCTCCATTTCTTCCCTAGCACATTTTTTTTTCTTTTTTCAATCTCTAATTATCTTACTTGTGTGTGTATTTACCTGGGTTTTTTGCCTGCCAGTTTCCATAAGGCTGGCATCTTGTCTGTTTTGTGACTACCACATCCCCAATGATGGGTGCACAGGTACTCTGTAGGTCTTTTGTGAAAAGAATGAAGGAAGGAAATAAATAGCTCTGTCTTTGGCCCACCCCTTTAACTACGATACCATACCGTCCATGACATATAGTTAACCCAAGATAGTACAACATGAATGTAGTTTGTCCCTCAGCCCTCTAACATAGGAGGAAGATTCAAAGAAGCTATTTTTTCCAGGGCAAGAAGATATTCTATAAAGATATTAGCAGGGATATGTACAAAAACCAGCTTAAAGTATAAAAAGCAATAGGAGCCAAATATGTACAGAAGTTAGGCAGGACCAAGAGAATCCAGAGTCTCTCCAGGCCTTACAGCCCACAGGCATCATAGTGCAGATGCAATGAATTAGGCTTAACAGACCTCCCTAACTCCCTCCAATCCAGTAGTGCTGAACAAGTCCATCTACCTCCAGGCCAATCGTGCTTAACTCTGTGGGTTTACCAACATCAATCTGATGGAAACTTCTCCAAAACAGAACAAGCAGGTAAGCAAAATACTATACCAATTCAGGATACTGGCCTCCACCTCTGAGCCTCTGTTCCTGTCCCAGTGTTCAAGAGCCAGGAAGACACTATGAAGTGGAACTGGAAGAACACAGGATGAGACTCATCCAGAAGGAAGAAGTCATCACCACATGCAAACAGAGTCACTGAATGCACAGCACCAAACGTCCACACCACAATACCTTGTCAATGCCTTTGGGCTTCTGTTCAGACAGGTTTGCCACTGACTATAACTGCTGAGAAGAAAGAGGAAATAACCAGCATATCCTGAAGGTCATTCTAGAGCAGAGCCTTCAGAAACATTCCAAAGGAGAAAAATTAAGAGGTAGAAATGGGAATAAATATTTCTCTCTTATGCTGTGTCTCTATGGATCACATGGATGGCTGTGCTTTCTCCTCATCCACTTTTTTTTTTTTTTTTTTGTAAGTACTGGGAATGGGGACTGGAGTTGTGGCTCAGTGGTAGAGTGCTTGCATAGCACACGTGAGGCACTGGGTTCAATCAATCCTCAGCACCACATAAAAATAAAATAAAGGTGTTGTGCCCACCTACAACAAAAAAAAATTTTTTAAAAGAAGGTACTGGGATTGAACCAGCACTCTACCACTGAGCTACATCTCAGCCATTTTTTTATTTTGAAACAGTTCTCCCTAAATTGTCCAGTCTGGTCTTGTTTTGGCAATCTTCCTGCCTTAGCTTCCCAAGCAGCTGGGATTATAGGCATGCACCCACCATTCCACCCAGCTGTGCTTTCTAGTCTTAAAAAAATGGACAACAGATAAAGCAACCAGTGTCCATACTGATGATCTACGGTCAGGTAGTAGAAAAGTAACTTCCCATGGCAGAAAAATCAACAAGTAAAAAGCTCCATATGCATCAAGTTCCAAACTCAGTATAATTAAACCAAGGAAAAAATAAGAAAAAAAAACCCCACTTATATTAGATGTGAGAAAAGACTTCCTTAAAAGTACTATTAGATGTTGAAATATATGTGTGTAGGGAATGAAGAAAGGTTGGCAGGGACCACAATAATATTTGATTATTTTTATACAGTTGTGAGAAAGAAGTAATTGTATGACCAGTGGTGACCTGGATCACTCCAGGTGTTATGATTTAGATGAGGTTTCCATAAGGCTGGCATCTTGTCTGATTTGTGACTACCACATCCCAATGATGGGTATGTGAGAGAAAATAAAAGCTCATGTGTGAGAAAATAAAGGTATGTCCAGATATAAATGATTAGATTATAAAACTATGACTTAACCAGAGGATAAATCCATTTGTTGGATTAATAATCTGAATGGATTACTGGGTATTAACTATAGGCACGTAGGATATGGCTAGAGAAAGGAAGTAGTCACTGGGGGCATGCCTTGGGGATTATATTACCCCTGGCTCCTTGCACTTAAAAAGCGCTGACTAAAACATTCTTCTAATTTGTTCTTTTCAGAACAAACTTAGTCACAAAACTGACTAAAACACCGGGACCCTGTTTCCTGGTTGTCAAGAATTGAACTGCTTTCCTCCACCACACCCTTCCACCATGATGTTTTGCCTCACTTCTGGCCCAGAGCTATGAAGTCAGCAGACCATGGACTGAAAGTATGAAACCATGAGCCAAAATAAACTTTTTCTCCTTGTTATTGTTTAGATGTGATGTCCCCCAAAAGTTCACCTGTGAGACAATGCAAGGTTTGGAGGAGAAATTATTAGGCTATAGCCTTAACATAATCAGTGAACTAATCCCTAATGGGATTAACTAAATGGTAACTAGAAGCAGGTGGGTTGTAGCTGGAGCAAGTGGTTCATTGGGGGCATGGCTATGGAATACATATTTTGTATCTGGAGAGTGGAGTCTCTCTCTCTCTCTGCTCTTTGATCATCATGTGTGTTGCTTCCCTATGCCACACTCTTCTGCCATGTTGTTCAGCCTCGCTGCAGGCCCCAAGGAATAAAACCATGCCTGTCCATGAACTGAGACCTCTGAAACTATGAGACCCTAAATAAACTTTTTCTCCTCTACAGTTGTTCTGGTCAGGTCTTTCAGTCACAGTAGTGAAAAAGCTGACTAAAACATTCCTTTAATTTGTTCTTATCAGAACAAACAGTCACAAAACTGACTAAAACACCAGGTATGGACCCATTTTCAGAGACTGGGAAAAAGGAAAGACCCTTCCTAGTTTGGGGTGAACTAGAAGGAAAACAAATACCTCTATCTCAACAAAAAGCAGAATTTTCTAACAGTGAAAACTGCCCAAATCTCATTAATACAAATGGACTGCCTGAATGACCTTTTTGTCAGGTATGTCAAAGAAAAGACTCAGGTAAGAATTGGGCCTCTAAGGTCCCTTTCTGATTCACATTTAACTGTAAAATTTGTTTAAATAATAAAAATCTCAGGAATGAGTTGAGCCCACGTAATCCATGATTAATAACTCCCACTATTTACAGTGTTTCAGAACAGGGGTCCACAAACTATTTGTAACAACCAGGTAATACTGTAGGCTTTGTAAGCTGTCTGTCCCAACTGCTCAACTGTCACTGTAGCAAGAAAATAGCAGACTACATGTAAATGAATGAATATGGCTATATTCCAATACTTATGGACATTGAAATCTGAATTTCACATAATTTTCATGAGTCATGAAATACTATTCTTCTTTTGATGTTTTCCCAACAATTAAAATATATAAAAGCTAACTTAGCATATAGATCATACCAAACAGACAGCAGTCCCAATTAGACCCAAAGGCCATAATTTGCTAGTCCCTGCATTTGAGACTTCACGGCTGGTGTTTATACTGAGCTTCTGAACTGCATAATTCTGGCAATGGCTGTCATCCCATGCCTTAACCTCCTTCTCCCTCATTCAGGAAATACCAAGCAAAGAAAACTTGTTAATTCAAGGCAATGAGGAGACAAATAGAGACTATTAATTCTCTAAAATAAAATAACCTGAACTGGTTATTAAAAAGTAAGGCAATCTCTAACCATTGAAGAATATAGTAGCTTCTACTTGTATACTATTAGAAAGCCTATTTTAATACTGACTAACAAGAGGAAAAGTTAGTCTGAATTAAAGACTATTTAAAATGCAATTTTATTGTTCACCAAGGAAGTATTACTGCAAAGAAGAAGGCCTAACAGGCCTGTTTTAATGAATAGATGACTCATCTGTAATCAGCACATTAATTGTTGGGATTCAAATGGGTGCTCTTAAAGTACTGGGAAAAATAGTTTTCTTTTTAAAGCAGGTTAAGCATTCCCTCTATAGCCTTTTTTAAAGTATCAATTTGCTTTGCAAACTGTATTCTTCCAAAGACTGTACTGGTAAACTTCACAAATTCTATGCAAATAAATAAATAAATAAATGCCACACGAATTTGGGCAACACTTTCCATATTTCAAAATCAATACTATCATTTAGCCTCTCAAATTTTAGGGTCAACACTGTACCTTCTGCCTCTTTTCAACCCTTTCAAATTATTTCGGAACTTGTCTTCATATTGGAGTTTCACTTCTCTTGCCCCAGTCTGAAGATTCAGCCGCACATGGGATCCTGCAGGAACAGCCTGACCTAAAAGCCAAGAAGAGAAAAGGTTTTTAAGGTCTAGAGTCCAAGGAGGGACTCCAGGATAGACTGGCTAGCTAGCAAGCCAATAGAACTTACTAGTTTATGAAGACCATACTGCTATGTTCAGTAATCTCTTTCAGGAAGCCTTCTCTTTCCCTCTAACCCACCCACCCCACATGTACTCCTTTTGCTAATCTATAAAGAAATCCGGCCGAGGCAAGGAGAGCCAGAGGTTATACACTTTAATCTAAAGGCCAATATTTTCTCATTAGAACTGCCTATTTGAGCTACTCTATATTTTCTTCAAATTAATTTGAAGAAATTAATAAGCTTTTTTGTTACATGCAGCAGGTGAATGAATGGTGGATATCTACTCATCCCTGAGGACATGGCTACATAATTGTTTTCTCCAAGACAGTCTTCCTGCCCCTCCCCCAAAAGTCCCAAAGAGCCCCAGACAGCCTGCCATCCCAGCAAGCTTTCCACCTCACCACCCTCATCCATTTAACCAGGCTCCTTCTTATGAGCACGGGGACTGTATCTCCTCCTTTTGGATTTCCCTAGTCCTTATGCCAAGCTTGGCACATAAAATTTGTGGCTCATAACATCTATGAGATGGAAGAAGAAAGCAACTGGGAATGCAGGAAAACACAGCAAGCCAAGGAATCAGGGAGTAGAACCAAGAGAATTGAAAAACCCACTCCCACCTATCTCAGAGGAGCTGATCCATTAGCTGGGAAAACAAGTTTTGTGAGAATGAATGGACTATTCACATGCACTGCACAAAACTACCAGAGTAAAGGATATTTACCAGGTAACTACTATACACCAGGCTACTGTGGTGGGTTTTAGGAATACAAAGATGAATGTTAATGTCTACCAGGACAGAGCATTTCAAGGAAAGGGCTTTTCAGGAGACAAGAAATGTGAAGCAAAGATGGTGCTTCTCTCACCTGGACTTTGACTCTGCTTTCTCGTCCCAGACGGTACTGCCTTGCTTAATTCAAGGGAAACTCATAGTACAAGTTGTCTCAGAATAATCAGGTAAACCCTGAGTATAAGAGGGCAAGGAAGTAGCAAGAATTCCTTTTCGCAATTCTGGCAGGATCATATTGAACTCTGAATTACTCCAGCCACTCTGCTGCCAAACAAGGAGCCAAGGAAAAAGCACGCCAAGACATACTGCTTCTCTTCTGCTGCCCTACTTCAGTAGGGAGCTGCTGTGTCTTTGGCTAAAGTACACAGCAACCTATAGTTCCTAAGGGTTTATGCATAATGATCTCCCTCTAACCTCAGCCAAAGTATTTTAAGAATTCAAAAACAAAAACAAACACAAAACGTGTTCATGGTACAGTGAGAGAACCATTCTCTGGGTTGGCTTTCTGATAAGGTTAAGTTGGGGGTCAAATGAGGCAAAAAGACCTAGACTGAGGGAAAATGGAATTTCAAATGGAGGGAGCAACAAGTGTAAAAGTTCTGACACGGAAACCTGTAGGCTACTAGAGTGGAGGAGCAGACCAGGCTGGCAGGACTGTGGGGGCTTCTGGCTTAGTATACCGTCAGGAATCCTAGGCTTCTTTCCTGGGATGGGAAAATAAAACTAATGTTTGAGGACAATGGTTCTCATTAATCCATTTGATGGATTAATAATTTGAATGGACTGCTGGGTAATAACTATAGGCAAGTGGGGGGTGGCTAGAGGAACTTGGGAGCATGCCCTTGGGGTTTATATCAACCCTGGTTCCTGAACTCAAGCTTTCTCTTTGCTTCTTGGCTGTCATAAACTGAGCAGCTTTCCTCCACCATGTCCTTTTGCCATGATGTTCTGCCTCACCTTGAGCCCAGAGTAATGAAGCCGGCCTTCTATGGAACAAGACCAGGAGCCCCCAAATAAACTTTTTCTCCTCTATAATTGTTCTGGTTGGGTCCTTTAGTCACAATAGTGAAACAGCTGACTAAAACACTCCTACAAGAGAGCCATTTCACCAGCTGTTTCTTTTGCCCAGAATATTCTTTCTAACCTCAGCCTCCATCTCCTCACTATCTCTAATACCAACTAAGGGTCACTTCCTCTAAGAAGCATCTTCTGTTCCCTGGGATCAGATCTATCTGCCCCAAAGGCTTATGCAGCACCATGAACCTCTCTCCTCTCTATAGCACTTAGTACAAGCATTAGTTATAGTTTTCTATAGGTTAAATACTCATTATTTTTCCTGTAAGGATTGTCATATGGCCTAACATATAGTGAACTGTCAATAATTATTTGTTGAGTAAACATTTTTAAATGAAAAAGAGGACATCCTGGATGATCTACAAGTGTATAAAAAGATCAATAAGGATTTTCACTAGGGCATGTAGATTCATAATAATTAGTTGTGTTAACAGCTATTTTTAGCAGTAATAGTACTACTACTACTACTACTACTACTAATAATAATAATAATAATAGCAGTGTCAGGAGGGAGGAGGGCAGGAAAAGAGTAAATATTGGGGAATGACATTAGCCAAATTAAACTATTATATTGTGTGCAAGTACAAATCTGTAACAACAAATCCCACCATTATGTACAACTATAATGCACCAATAAAAAATGTGGAAAAAAAGGAAATAAAAAGTTTAATAGTTATGCTGGGCTGTCTATTAAAAATAATAACAATAAATGCAGTGTCTTGAATTTTCTGATTTTGATCAAGAATAGAAATAGATGAATACACAGAAATAATAGAGAACATGAGTATAGAAGCTTCAGATATGACAGGTTAGACCTTGCTAAGATGGCCAAAGAAGACAGGAAAATCTTATGTAAATCTATTTTATTTGGAGAGAATTTCCAAAATTGCCACCCCAGGAGCAAGCACAGTAACATTAACTCAAAACACAGGTTATGCTCGTTTAAAATGTAAAACCAGTCATGGCAGAAGCAACAGAAAATGTAGTATTTAAAGGTTTCTACCCCATTTGGAAAAAGGCCAAGTTAGAGAGTGTTATCTGATCTGCATCATTTAACTTCTGTGGCAAAAGAAAAAAGTACCAGAAAGAATATTGAGAAAGAGCAAGACAGAGGCATAGAGAAATCGTGTGTGCGCGCGTGCGTGTGTCAGGAGCCAGATATGGGAGGCAAGGGAATAAATAGGCAGAAAATAAAATTGGGATCCAGAAAGGCAGACGGGCCTGAAAAGCCTACACTGGCAGTCCCTCAACTACTCTTTTTTTTTTTCCCCTCCATAGAAAACCTTCTTGTTTATTTGATTAAACAAAAATAAAATAAGCTGCATAGGAACAATTTTAAAGTCCAAAGCGACACCAACTTTGTTTTAAGGCTGTAGTAGCTAATACTGCATCTCCTTGCTACCTTCTCCGGCCTTCTCTGTGGACCAAAGCGATACATTCAGAAGCCTGTAAGCTAACATAGGAGTTTTTGAACACTTTTCCATTGGTTCTTCATCTGCTCATTGCCTGTCATGCCTCAGCCTGCAACATTAACATTTAAGATTTAAAAGTAAAAACCAAAGGGGGGAAGAGGGGGAAATACAAACAAAGAAAAACCCACTTTTGCCTACTAAAGGTTTTGGGGAAATCTTGATTTCCCCATCCATCCACCAAAATGATGGAGTCGGCATTCCCAAGGCCAAGACCACTTAAAAAGAGGCAAAAGGCAGTTGGCACCCCACAAGGGCCGACAGTCTGCTTTGTGCAGCCAGAAAAGTTATTGTGGTGGTGCGTATTTCTCCTATCAGTTTGCCTGGAACAAATAATAAAAATTAGAGGTTTAATGTAGTCAGTATGACTAACACCGGGCATAAGATCTGTGTTAGAATCCCCCAATCCTGCATTTACTTTTCCTTTAAAAAAAATAAAAAATAAATAAAAAACTCAACTGAGACACATATTCTATACAAAAAAAAAAAAAAAAAAAATTAAAGCATTTTGCTGACCAGGCATGATATCTAATGAACAGTATTAAACAAGATTTATTTTAAAAAAATACTAACAACCCTCCCACCCAACTGACTATACCTATCATGCTAATTTAAAACATCCCTTTACCCACCCACCCTCATCTGCATTGACTTTAGGGGAAAAGGGGGGGGGGAGAGCTCTTACCACCCTAAACACAAGAAAACCCCCTAAATGTGAAAAACTCTTCCTCTGAAGACAACTACACAAACTGCTGGAAACATAAAGAACTATTACAGAGCTGGTTATTTAAAGAAAGTAAACACTTTGCTAGACACACCAACATTCAGCCAGTGTGCTCTGAGATAGCCTTAAGAAAAAAATATTACCTGAGCTGTAAGTTAACACAATCATTAAGAGGAGGTCTAAGACCGTGTGGATACACAAAACTTTTAGAACCATTGTTGGTTAAATGATGATGGAGAACATCCCACCAGGCTGGCTTGTTAACCCGTAAGATCAGTTTGTTTGTTTTTTAAATAGACATTATTGAGGTATTTCTTCACCGTGATATTTACAAACCCAACTCTCATTATTACAGTGGTGTCAGGACCCTCTCTTCCCACTGAACCAAAAATCAAACAGGGAAGAGGAGGGGCAGAAGGTCAATACAGTATATCCTGATAATGTGCTTCTCAAATTTATTAAGTATTTAACAAACAAGTAAAGGGGGAGGGGGGGGGGACCCGTCCACATGTTTCCCTTTGGTAGGAAAAAAAAATTAAAACACAAAACAAAAGGACAACACACACTTCGTCTGTCACTGCTCAAAAGCAACAGTGATTGCTGAGAGGTCATGGCCATGGACATCCTACTGGGTTCAGAAAGGTACAGTTACAATCATGAAGTCAAAAGGATTTTCATTCCCTTCAAATGTGTGATGTTTCCAACTAGACTTCAAATTTCCCCCTAAAAGGGTATATCTGCAGACATTGGAATACAGAGATAAAACATTTTTTCTCTTGAAGAGAAAGAGAGACCTAAGGTCTTTATTTCTAATTCCTCCTAAATCCTCCAGTAGATCAGATTAACCAGTAGTTTCATAATACTGAACAACATAACATGGTAAAGGTATATCTCACACACACACACACACACACACACACACACACACACATTTCTTTTTCAGAGGGGGGAAGTCTGATTGGTGAGAACTACTTGGGTTTATGACTGCGTTTACCTGACGTCTCTTTCTTTTAAAGGTCAATCTGGCGTTTCTCCTGAAGAATCCAGGTCTAGATTTATGAAAACATTTCTTACAGAGGTAGGTAGCTTCCCACTTCCACCCACTCCCCACTGGATTAATAATACTCTTCTTTCCAAAACCATCATTTGCTAACATGAGGTAGATGACTTTTGCCAAAAGTGAGGTAGAAACTAAATGAAAGGAGTTAGGATGCCAGAGAAACCCTCAGAGCCTGACTACTGACTCTTTTGAGAGCACATCCTATGGCTGAGTATCCCATCCTGCTGACATTCTGTCCACAATAAATAAGGCTACCTCATGCTTGAGTTTTGACACCTACTGGAACTATCATCAACTTCAATCACAGGCCAGGACCCAGATAACAACTGCTTTTCCAGGGGAAGAAAAATTGGTGGCAGATTGCATCACTGTCTCCAAATTTCTTTTGTTTTGTTTTTTTCCCTTTCCCCTCACTTCCTCTTATAATATGTAATTTTGTATAACAATGAGGGTCTCCTTCCATTTCCATGCAATTTCCCTTCTCTCTCCCTTTCCCTCCCACCTCTCATCCCAGTTTAATGGTAATCTTCTTCTCATGCTCTTCTTCCCTGCTCTGTTCTGAGTTGCCCTCCTTATATCAAAGAAGACATTTGGCATTTGTTTTTTAGGGATTGGCTAGCTTCACTTAGCATAATCTGCTCTAATGTCATCCATTTCCCTGCAAATGCCATGATTTGTCATTTTTAGTGCTGAGTAATACTCCATTGTGTATAAATGCCACATTTTTTTTTATCCATTCATCTATTGAAGGGCATCTAGGTTGGTTCCACAGTCTAGCTTTTGTGAATTGTGCTTGTCTCCAAATTTCTTATTCTCTACTTATCATACTGTTTGCTACATGCCCTTGAAGTTCCTCATACTAGTGGTACAGGGTACTTTCCTACCTCTTGACTTTAGATTTGGCTTGTGAGGTGTTTTGGCCAGTGGGATACTACCAAAAGTGCCACAAAGAGGTTTTTGAAATGTGCTTTTGTAGTTGATTTGTGTCTTGGGATTCTGTCATCACCATGAGAAAAAGTTGCTAGACTTCTGGTCCAAGAAGAATGGGAGACTCATGAAGCAGACCGGACCTAAACTACTGTTTAAAGCTAAGCCCCACTAAGCCCAACCATGATCAGGCCAAGTTTAGCTGATCTGCAGATACATGAATAAGAATAAATGGATTTCTTTTTAAATTTTTCACTTTGAATTATGTTTGAACTTACACCAAGTTTGCAGAAATGGTAGAGTTTCCAAACACTCCTTCCTAACGTTAACATCTTACATAACTATTGTATAATGAACAATATCTATAGCCTTTTCAAACCTTACCAGTGTTTCCACTGTCCTTTTTTTGTTCCCAGATCCCACATGGCCTATTCTCCTGGTCTCCTATATGCTGCAACAGTTTTTCAGTCTTTACTTGTCATCTATTACCTTGGCATCCCTGAGGAATACTGATCAGTTTATTCAGGATTGTCTGATATCTTTTCATGATCAAACTAAGGCCATAAACCCCTGTTACAGGCACCACAAAGATGCCATGTCCTTCTCAATGCATCATATCACAGGATTTGTGATTTCAATATGTCTTATTACTGATGATTCCAGCCTAGATTGACAAATCAAAGTAATCTCTACCATGCTTTTCTACTATTGTAAACAAAAATCACAGGAAACTGTCAAACTGTGAAAAAATTAAAAAGTTAAACATGAACATAGAGTTAGTATGTGAATGCAGAAATTCTATACCTAGATGTATATCCAAAAAAACCAAAAACATGTTCACACAAAAACTTATAAATAATACAGCTGTGAGCATTATAATCTGTTAAAATATAGAAATGACCTAAATATCCATCAATTTATAAACAAATAAATAAACACAAAAACTTATAAATAATACAGCTGTGAGCATTATAATCTGTTAAAATATAGAAATGACCTAAATATCCATCAATTTATAAACAAATAAATAAAATGTGATCTATCCACACAATGAAATACTATGTCACCATTTAAAGAAGTGAAAAAATACTGACACATCCTATAACACAGATGAACCTTAAAAATATTAGGCTAAGTGAAAGACACACCAAAAAGCCACATTCATATAGTTCCTTTTATATGCCTTTTCCAACATAGCAAATCCATAGAGACAGATTACTGACCATCAAGGGGAAGGGAAAGGGGAAGAAAGGAATGGGGAGTATTAAGGTTATGGGTATATTTGGGGGATGATAAAAATGTTCTAGAATTAGATATTGGTGCACCACAAGGTGAAGTTACTAAAAACAAAACACTGAATTATTTTTAAAATTTGGGGAAATACTTTGATTACACAAATCCCTACAAATCGTTATATAATGTTAGGGGAGATCATCTGCAATTACTATTAGAGTAGTTACTTAATGGTGATCTTTTACTTCCTATTCCCCTCCTTCCTTAGACATTTATTAATGGGATTTTCACTGAAAGGAAAAATGGTAACTTTAAACGGTGGAAACAACTTAGATGCCCTTCAGCATATGAATGGATTAAAAAAATGTGGCATATATACACAATGGAGTTTTACTCAGCAATAAAAGAATAAAATCATGGCATTTTCAGGTAAATGGATGGTGTTGGAGAAGATATGCTAAGTGAAATCAGCCAGTCCCCCAAAACAAATACCAAGTGTTTTCTCTGATACAAGGAGGCTGATTCATAGTGGGGTAGGGACAGGGAGCTTGGGAGGAATAGGCAAACTCTAGATAGGGCAGAGGGGTGGGAGGAAAAGGGAAGGGGCAGGGGATTAGCAAGGATGGTGGAATTTGATGGACATCATTATCCAAAGTACATGTTGGTGTCAACATACTTTATATACAACCAGAGATATGAAAAAATTTTGCTGTATATGTGTAATAAGAATTGTAATGCATTCCACTGTCATTTATTTTTTAAAAAATCAATTAAAAATTATTTAAGAAAAAAATATCACTTTGTAAAAAATAAATGATGGAATAAATAGGAGTTGGAACATGGCAGGCGGAGGGAGCAATCTTGTGACCTCCTCAGCTACGCTGGCAAAGAGAGACTTCAGAACAACTGGATGCTGTCTGCTCAGGAACGTCCAGCAACGCTGGGCTGAGGTGGTACCTAAGCGAGCAGTTTGAGCTTCTCAGAGGCCACAGCACGCTGGGGTGCGGGTAAATCCAGACCACTCCGTGCGGAGTTACTGGCTGGTTGATTTGCCACCCGCCTCAGACTGGTCTCAACTCGGCGCTACAGAGACCCTCGAGCAGAGTAGAGAAACAAAACTTCGGAGCTTGGAGGATCTTTTGAGGTGGTGCCAACCAAGCCTCCATGCACCACTGGATCGAGAGCGGAGGTAGGATTTAGGAGAGACAACCAGACCCACCCTTCCCATCACACATCCCGGCAAGGAAACCGGCGTCCACCATGGCAGAGAAGTGACGCCATCAGAGTTCCGCAGATGGAACGCTGCTCAGCGACATTGGCGACCACAGGTGTGTGACCCTCAGCCCTCCCTCCCCATACAGCTGGGAAATCTCAAAAATCTCTCCCCAGCTCTCTGTGGGCATAATTATCAGAGCGGAGGGAATCAGGAGGGGCACATGACCTCCATCTCCCCCTCCCACCAGCAGTGTCAGCCAAGGCCTTTTTCTGCCAGCTCCCGGGGGAGTGGCTACCGTAGGGAATCAGGCAAAATAAGCTGATGGCCCCCAGCCCCATGCTCCACAACATCGGGGTCTGGGTGAATGGCAAACAGAGAGCGTGCACTGTCAAGAGAACAGGGCACCCAGGGGGCTATAGGCCCTGGAGTGTAGCTAGATCTGTGGAGAACGCCACCGGTGAGTGGGGCCTGGCTGGCAGGAGAACCGGGGGAAGGGCCCTGGGCCACCGACCAGGATTTGTGAGCCTCCCAGCTGGGGAGGAGGAGCCTTATCACAGGGATTGTTTCCTGCGTCTTGAGGGCAGAAGCTTGGCCCGGAGGGCACAGCTCCACCTACTGGAAGAGAAGATAATCGAACTCTTAAGACTGCATTTTTTTTCAATTTTTTCCCCTTTTCTTTTATTCTTCCTATTTTTCTTTCTCTCTCTCTCTCTCTCTTTAGTGACTTCTTCCTTCCCCTACCTATCCTCCCAAGCATTACGACTTCAACTATGTGTAATTTACTAAATGCATATAGATGAATGTTCCCAGGCGGTCTACAGTACTCCCAAGTCCCTAGCTACCCCCAAATACTCTGTTCCATTCTCCTGTTAATATCCCCCTTCAGTAGAGCAATCTTCCAAGGTTGCTAAGATATACCAACCCCCATACCATCTCATCACCCGACCCAAACATAAAGTCCTAAGACCAAACCTCAAGTCGCTATTCGCCATCAGAATCCATATGTCATTTATGAAATGAATGAATTTGCTTTAAAGTACAATAAAACCCAACATCTCTACATAGTCTCCCATCACAAAGGAGAGATCCTGAAGATATACAAAACCAAAACAAATTTATAGGAGTAAGTAGTAACAAAGCAGAGCCAGAAAGTAACGCGAGCATCATGAAAAAAAAAAAAAAAACAAGGAAAAAAAGGATTACAAACAATGCAGGACAGCCCAAATCTACAAGAGAACCTAAAGGCATCAGGAAAATGGTCAGATAAAGAACTCAAGGCATACCTGACTCAGATGGAATGGAATCTTAAAGAGGTTATTAGACAGCAAATGCAAACAATGAAAGAACACCTCAACAACAAACTACATAAACAAATTCAAGAAGCAAATCAACAATTCTACTGGGAGACAGAGGTTATTAAAAAAATCAAACAATAATCCTAGAAATGAAGGAAACTATAAACCAAATTAAAAACTCAAATGAGAGTATTATAGTAGAGTAGGTCAAATAGAAGTCAAAACATCAGACAATGAAGACAAAATATATCATCTCGAATAGAGTCTAGTCAACTCAGAAAGGCTGGTAAGAAATCATGAGCAAAACATACAAGAGATATGGAATATCATAAAAAAAACAAACTTAAGAGTCATTGGGATAGAGGAAGGTACAGAGGTCCAAACCAAAGGAATGAGCAATCTGTTGAATGAAATAATTTTAGAAAACTTTCCATACATGAAAAATGAAACGGATATCCAAATCCTAGAAGCCTACAGTACACCGAACACACAGAACCACAATAGACCAACTCCAAGACACATTATTATGAAGATATCCAACATACAGAAAAAGGAGAGAATATTAAAAGCTACAAGAGAAAGGAGGCAGATTACATTCAGGGGTAAACCAATTAGGTTAACAGCTGATTTCTCATCACAGACACTGAAAGTGAAAAGATCCTGGAACAACATATTTCAAATGCTGAAAGATAATGGGTGCCAACCAAGAATATTGTATCCAGCAAAATGAAGCTGTCACGTTTGACAACAAAATAAAAATCTTTCACAATAAACAAAAGTTAAAAGAATTCGCAGCCAGAAAACCAGCACTGCAAAGCATTTTGGGCAAAACAATACACGAAGAGGAAATGAAAAACAATAACCAAAACCAACAGTGGGAAGTACCTCAGTAAAGGGGGGGGGGCTAATCAAAGAGGGAAAAACAAACCAAATTAAAAATAAATGAATAAACAAACAAACAAACATGACCAGAAGTACAAACCATATATCAATAGTAACCCTAAATGTTAATGGTTTAAACTCACCAATAAAGCAACATAGGCTGGTAACCTGGATAAAAAAAACAGATCCAACAATATGCTGCCTTCAGGAGACTCATCTGATAGGAAAAGACATGCACAGGCTGAAGGTGAAAGGTTGGGAAAAATCATACCACTCACATGGTCCTCAGAAGCAAGCAGGGTTGGCCATCCTCATATCAAATAAAATCGACTTCAAGCCTAAGTTAATCAAAAGGGATAAAGAAGGACACTATATACTGTTAAAGGGAACCATTCACCAACAAGACATAATAATTATCAATATTTATGCACCAAACAATGGTGCTGCTACATTCATAAAACAAACTCTCCTCAAGTTCAAAAGTCAAATAGACCACAACACAATAATTATGGGTGACTTCAACACACCTCTCTCACCATTGGACAGATCTTCCAAACAAAAGTTGAATAAAGAAACTAAAGAACTCAATAACACAATTAATAACCTAGACTTAACTGACATATAGAATATATCAACCATCATCAAGCGGATATACTTTTTTCTCAGCAGCACATGGATCCTTCTCAAAAATAGACAATATATTATGCCATAAGGCAACTCTTAGAAATTACAAACATGTGGAGATAATACCATACATCTTATCTGATCATAATGGAATGAAACTGAAAATCAACGATAAAAGAAGGAAGGAAAAATCCTACATTACTTGGAGAATGAACAATATGTTACTGAATGATCAATGGGTTACAGAAGACATAAAGGAGGAAATCAAAAAATTCTTAGAGATAAATGAAAATACAGACACAACATATCTAAATCTATGGGACACAATGAAAGCAGTTCTAAGAGGAAAATTCATTGCTTGGAGTTCATTCCTCAAAAAAAGAAAAAACCAACAAATAAGTGATCTCACACTTCATCTCAAAACCCTAGAAAAAGAAGAGCAAAACAACAGCAAATGTAGTAGAAGGCAAGAAATAATTAAAAGAAGAGCTAAAATCAATGAAACTGAAACAAAAGAAACAAGTGAAAAAATTAACAAAACTAAAAGTTGGTTCTTTGAAAAAATAAATATGATCGACAGATCCTTAGCAATGCTAACAAAGAGAAGAGAGAGAACTCAAATTACTAGCATATGGGATGGAAAAGGCAATATCACAACAGACGACACAAAAATACAGAAGATAATTAGAAATTATTTTCAAACCTTATATTCCAATAAAATAGAAGATAGTGAAGACATCGATAAATTTCTTAAGTCATATGATTTGCCCAGATTGAGTCAGGAGGATACACACAACTTAAACAGATCAATATCAATGGAGGAAATAGAAGAAGCCTTCAAAAGACTACCAACCAAGAAAAGCCCAGGACCGGATGGGTATACAGCGGAGTTTTACAAAACCTTTAAAGAAGAATTGATACCAATACTTTTCAAGTTATTTCAGGAAATAGAAAAAAAGGGAGCTCTTCCAAATTCATTCTATGAGGCCAACATCATCCTGATTCCGAAACCAGACAAAGACACCTCAAAGAAAGAAATCTATAGACCAATATCTCTAATGAACCTAGATGCAAAAATTCTCAATAAAATTCTGGCGAATCGGATACAAAAACACATCAAAAAGATTGTACACCATGATCAAGTAGGATTCACCCCTGGGATGGAAGGCTGGTTCAATATACAGAAATCAATAAATGTCATTCACCACATCAATAGACTTAAAGATAAGAACCATATGATCATCTCACTAGACACAGAAAAAGCATTCGACAAAGTACAGCATCCCTTTATGTTCAAAACACTAGAAAAACTAGGGATAACAGGAACTTACCTCAACATTGTAAAAGCTATCTATGCTAAGCCTCAGGCTAGCATCATTCTGAATGGAGAAAAATTGAAGGCATTCCCTCTAAAATCTGGAACAACACAAGGATGCCCTCTATCACCACTTCTATTCAATATAGTTCTCGAAACACTGGCCAGAGCAATTAGACAGATGAAAGAAATTAAAGGCATAAAGATAGGAAAAGAAGAACTTAAATTAGCACTATTTGCAGGAGACATGATCCTATACCTAGCAGACCTAAAAGGTTCTACCAAAAAACTTCTAGAGCTAGTAAATGAATTCAGAAAAGTGGCAGGATATAAAATCAACACACATAAATCAAAGGCATTCCTTTATATCAGTGACAAATCCTCTGAAATGGAAATAAGGACAACCACCCCATTCACAATATCCTCAAAAAAAAAAAATACTTGGGAATCAACCTAACAAAAGAGGTGAAAGATTTATACAATGAAAACTACAGAACCCTAAAGAGAGAACTAGAAGACCTTAGAAGATGGAAAGATATACCTTGTTCATGGATAGGCTGAACTAACATCATTAAAATGGCGATATTACCAAAAGTACTCTATAGGTTTAATGCAATGCCAATCAAACCCCAACAGCATTTCTCACAGAAATAGATAAAGCAATCATGAAATTCATCTGGAAAAACAAAAGACCCAGAATAGCAAAAGCAATTCTAAGCAGGAAGAGTGAAACAGGCGGTATAGCGATACTAGACTTTATACTACAGAGCAATAGTAATAAAAACAGCATGGTACTGGTACCAAAACAGGAGGGTAGACCAATGGTACAGAATAGAGGACACAGAGATCAATCCACAATATTTTAGCACCTTATATTAGACAAAGGTGCTAAAAGCATGCAATGGAGAAAGGATAGCATCTTTAACAAATGGTGCTGGGAAAACTGGAAATACATATGCAACAAAATAAAACTGAATCCCTTTCTCTTGCCATGCACAAAAGTTAACTCAAACTGGATCAAGGAGCTAGGGATCAAACCAGAAACTCTGTGTCTGATAGAAGAAAAAGTTGGCTCTAATCTCTATCTCGTGGGGTCGGGCTCCAAATTCCTTAATAGGACACCTATGCACAAGAGTTAAAATCAAGAATCAACAAATGGGACATACTCAAACTAAAAAGTTTTTTCTCAACAAGAGAAACAGTAAGAGGGGCAAATAGGGAGCCTACATCCTGGGAACAAATCTTTATTCCTCACACTTCAGATAGAGCCCTAATATCCAGAGTATACAAAGAACTCAAAAAATTAAACAATAAGAAAACAAATAACCCAATCAACAAATGGGCCAAGGATCTGAACAGACACTTCTCAGAGAAGGATATACAATCAATAAATACACGAAAAAATGCTCACCATCTCTAGCAATCAGAGAAATGCAAATTAAAACCATTCTAAGATACTATCTCACTCCAGGAAGAATGGCAGCCATTATGAAGTCCAACAACAACAAGTGCTGGCGAGGATGTGGGGAAAAGGGTACACTTGTACATTGCTGGTGGGACTGCAAATTGGTGTGGCCAATTTGGAAAGCAGTATGAAGCTTCCTTGGAAAGCTGGGAATGGAACCACCATTTGACCCAGCTATTCCCCTTCTCGGACTATTCCCCAAAGACCTAAAAAGAGCATACTATAGGGATACAACTACATCAATGTTCATAGCACCACAATTCACAATAGCTAGAATGTGGAACCAACCTAGATGCCCGTCAATAGATGAATGGATTAAAAAAAAGTGGCTTTGGTACACAATGGAATATTACTCAGCACTAAAAAATAATAAAATCATGGCATTTGCAGGGAAATGGATGGCATTAAAGCAGATTATGCTAATTGAAGTTAGCCAATCCTTAAAAAACAAATGCTGAATGTCTTCTTTGATATAAGGAGGGCAACTCAAGACAGCAGGGAGGAAGAGCATGAGAAGAAGATCACCATTAAGCAGGGACAAGAGGTGGGAGGGAATGGGAGAGAGAAGGGGAATTGCATGGAAGATGGAAGGAGACCCTCATTGTTATACAAAATTACATATAAGAGGATGTGAGGGGAAAGGGGGGAATAAAGAGAAATGAGTTACAGTAGATAGTGTAGAGAGAGATGATGGGAGGGGAGGGGAGGGGGAATAGGAAGGGGATAGGAAAGGCAGAATACAACAGACTAGTATAGCAGTATGTATAAACGTGGATGTATAACCAATGTGATCCTGCAATCTGTACACATGGTAAAAATAAGAATTCATACCCCACTTGAATCAAATGTACGAAATATGTCAAGATCATTGTAATGTTTTGAGCAACCAATTAAAAAAATGGTGTCTTTTGCATCTTTTTAATTACTTATGTACATCAGTGCAGAATAGACAGTTGTTTTCTCTGGGTTATGATCCAACACTATTACTTATTTTGTTGATCAAATTGTTTCAACTTTGGCATTTAGGATCTCACTATTCGTATATTTTTGATAAGTCCCTTCTCCTTCTCCATCATTTTCTTTCTAAAAGTATTTTATTTTATTTTATTTTTTTATAATTTTTGGTTCTATAAGAAGGTCCAGGTTCATCTTGTACTCTCCTTTCCCTAACCCTGGAATCAGCCACTTTTCAAGAGCCCTAGGGTCTTTTGATTTGTTTTTTGTGATTTTTTTTTTTAAGAATAATGTTAGAGTTAGGGATGTAGTTCAGTGAGAGAATGCTTATCTAGTATGTGTGAAGCCCTGGGTTCAATCCCGGGGCGGGGGATGCCTGGAGAACAATGTTTAAAAATCAAGATCTGAGTGGTAGGTTGTGTTCATTACTACTGGGGTGTCATTGCTTCTAAGACCTCTTAGTCAATGGACTTAGATTCTTCAAACATATATGAGACAGTACACATATATATAAATATATACACATTTTTCTATTTATCTATATATTTTTCTATTTATTTATTTTTGGTACCAGGAATTGAACCCAGGGGTACTAAACCACTGAGCCATATCCCCAGCCCTTTTTGGTATTTTATTTAGACAGGGTCTCACTGAGTTGCTTAGGGCCTGCTTGCTAAGTTGCTGGGGCTGGCATTGAACTTGGGATCCTCCTGCCTTAGCCTCCCAAGTTGCTGGGATTACAGGCATGCACCAAGTTGCTGGGATTACAGGCATGCACCACGTCACCTGGCTGTGTGTATTTTTAAAGCCACAAGTTTTATTGATATCATGGATTCCAAACTAACACCATAAAGTCATCTGTCTTCCCACTTATTTAAATCTTCTTTCTTCAATAGTGAGAAACCTGGCTCTTATTATCCACTATATTTTTATTTATTGCTCAATTCTAGTATAAAATAAAGTAGTTTCAATACTGCCAACACATACATACCCCTTTGAGAAACACATTCACCAAACTAGATCACATATGTGTATAGTTCTTTTATCTCTGACTTTATAGTATCTAATGAAGATATTGTTTTCATAAAATCACCTAGGTTGTTCTTTTCTCCCCCATTCCCTTTAGCATGGCTATGCTATTAATTTGTAATATGTGGTTCATTTGTTAGTATTTGTTCATTTTGTAGCTCCCACTCCTCCATGTCCTCAACTATTTACTTGGAAGCATGTAAAGGGTATGTGAACTATTACTATGATTCTAAAAGTCAGAGACATACAAAAAGAAATTACTGTTGTTTTAAACCACCAAGCTTTGAGGTATTTTGTTTATGGTAGCAATTCAATCCAATGGTCCTAAAATAGGAAGTTAAGAGGATTCAATAAAATAATAGTTCTCTTATCTAAAATTATATAGTTTCTCTCTTTCTAGTGTTAAAATGTCCTTTTATAAAATGAGGTAATGATGATGATGGATGGTAGTTGTTTCTATGCTAAGGCCTTTAACTCAGCACAGTAAAAAGTTGGCCTTAGTTCCCAAAATTTTCTTTTGAAGTTTTTTTGGTCCATAAAATACCATATTCTGGAAACTACTGCTCTAATCTACCTAGGACATTTGAGAATTATTCCCACTGAACAGTTTAAATGAGAGAACCTGATGATGTATATATATATAAGTTGTATCTCAATACATTTGTTTTAAAAATGTATTCTTTCAAATGAAGCAGTATTATCTCCTTTTAAACCCCATGAGCAATAATCTATTAGATGCAGTCCAATGTGACAGTAAGTAATCCTAGGGGCCAGCATAGAAAGCTAAGCTCAGAGCCTAGACACAGCCCCAGATTGGCTGTTCTGGGAAAGACAGGAAGAAGAAAATGAGCCTAGGAAGTCTGATGCCAAGAAGCAGCTAGGCAAAGGGACCCTGGTAGATAGGCAGGTAAGAAATAGTGATCCGCGCTGGGGATGTGGCTCAAGTGGTAGCACACTCGCCTGGCATGCGTGCGGCCTGGGTTCGATCCTCAGCACCACATACAAACAAAGATGTTGTGTCCGCCGAAAACTAAAAAATAAATATTAAAAAAAAAAAGTCTCTCTCTCTTAAAAAAAAAAAAAAAGAAAAGAAATAGTGATCCAAGAGACAAGAGCCAACTCAAATACCCACAGGAGGGAAGTAGGCAGGGAGATGAGTAAGGGTCATCTGCCCCCCCCCCAAAAAAAACCCAAATGATGAGGGCTCTGAAACGTACCCCTTCAGAAAGCATTCAAATTTTACACCTAAAAGCCAAACAAAACATACCTATAAATAGAATTCAGGCCACAGAGTCAATTTATCACTGCTGGAAAAGATACATTTCATCTATTAACAAATTTTGTCTGATGCAGTCTTTGTCCCAACTCTTCCCACCTCCTGGTGGACCCTTCCTCACAGAGGAAGAGTCCTCCTATGGTGAGGCTGTGCTGAGACAGGCTGCCCTGCTTCAGTAAAAACAGGGCCAAATGAGACGATTTCCACATTGCTCTCATGCCTGTTTTGTGATTTCAAGAGCAGGGGTAGATGACGTGCCTCTGGAGGCTCCTGCCTGGGACTTATCACTCCAGGAACTACCAGACAAAATGGCAGAAAGTGAAAGGCTGTACCAGCTAGATATGAGCCCTAGAATTTTGCTACCCAATCAAGCCAGTCTTTGACAACCAGGTGAATTTAGCCCAATTTCTTTATCTCTCCAAATCTTCATACTCTTATCTGTCAAATGAAAAGAATTTACCATGTCTGCTTTTCCTAATGTGCTTCACTACTGCGAGGAACAAATGAGAAAAGAACTGTTTCAGTGCTCAGAAGTAACAACTGCTTCAGGAAAAGCAGACCCCAAAAGGTAAATGTCAACCCAGATGAAACAAAGACATTTTATTTGTCAAGTCCTCCAGGTATGTGTTAAGAATAAAATCTCCTTATTATGCCAAGTTTCAGAAGGGCAGGGACCAATTATTTGTACCCCCAGCTCAGGCTCAGCTCTGGGCACACAGTAGGCCTCCAGAAAGGTCAGCTTCCATGCCAGCTCCCCCTTCCCCAGATAGAAAAGAATAAGAAGAATATGCCACAGGAAGAATGCCAGGCCCCTCACTGGGGCCGCCAATCTAACTAGGGCTGGTCATAGCTGAGACATTACAGGCCTAGTTGCCATGACTACCACAGCCCTATCCTCCTGCCTTTTTATTCAAAACCCCCAAACAAGTCCTGGCAAGATCCCTGCCTCACACAAATGAGCATCTATCCTGTCTCTAAGGCAGGACTTGAACTGAACAAGTAACAGAAAAATGTGCACAAACCTCTCCAGGGTGCTGGACCCTGAACCAATGCTTAATGTTGCCCTTTTTTTTGGGGGGGGGGATCGCAAATGAAGATCTTTTTAAATTTTTTAATCAATTAAGCCATTCTGGATTGTAGTTATATTTGTGCATTTTAAAATAAAGGAATAAAAAATGAAAACCATTTTTACTCTGAGTCATAAAATCTAGAATCTGAGTAGGGACTTAGAAGAATTTTCTGACATAGCTTACAAGCAAGGGCAGAAATCCCTAAACTGCAATCAAGACCCTCAGAACAGTTACCCTCACATCTCCCACTGTCCCCCCAGAACTACTCTCAAACAACTCATCTGCTACAACCTAACTACTGTCTTTCCATCATAATGGTAGAAAGAAAATAGCTGTCCACAAAATTCTATAAACAGATTTCACCAGGACAAGGACTCTGCTCTCCAAGGACAAGGACTATTGATGCTACTCAGAAGATTTCCTATTACAGTGGAAGAGGTTCCCTGAAGAGTTATCAGGACAAGGTTCCTAGTAAGCATATCTAGGACACGTTTCCACAACTGGCTGGTCAACAAGCACTTACTGAAGACTAGACAAGAGCTTGCTCTTTTCTAGGTATTCTTTCTACTGTGCAGCACAGGGACAAATGGATATCACCATGAACAAGATCAATCCTGGTCATTAAGGAGTAGGAAGTAAATAGAGGAGAAGAGTAAAGACACTTAAAATTCCAAGTCGAGACATCACTTTCAGGCAAGCAAATGCATAAACCTAAATGAGCTCCTAGATGGAGCTCAGCATATAAAACAGGGAGCCAAGAAGCAGGAGGCAGTCAGCAAGCTATTATCATAAAACCTGAATCAGGGGAATGGGTATGGAATAGAAAGAACATTAAGGGATGGTAGCATTCTGACTATAAAAACTATGACTCCTGTCATAGCCCTGTCAGACTCTTCCCCACAATAGCATCAGTCCTTTAAGCATCTGCAGTAGCTCCCCCCACTAGCCCTGGGAACCTACCACAGCCCCAAATTTAATAAATTCAGAGATGGAGTAAAGGAGGCCAAGGAGAAGAAAGTAAAAAGGCTATTTTCACCCAGCAACCTATAATGGGCATCCTACACTTATTTCCTAGCTTGTTGATTGCCTCTGCTCCTCTTTCTCTGTACCATCAATGTATTCCTGCAGAAGATCAGACAAGTGAGACTTATTAGCACAGCCCCTTAATCAGAACACTTGGGCTTTTATACCCATGCTAGGAATCTGGTTTTCAATAATCCTGTTCACTGCTATGGTAGACAAGCTCTGGCCCCTTTTCTCTACGTAAAATAGGCTCCTCATCCACTCCCTGTTCCCTCATTCCTATAACCCTGAACTTGCTCAGGCTTCACTCTATTTTCAATTGTGTGGATGTGTATACATGTGATGGGATAAATAGAAAAGACAAAAAAAATTAAAAGAGAAAGGGTATCACTCAGAAATTCAAGGTCAGGCAGTTGGAAATAAGCTATAACACAGCCACAGTTCTTCTAGTTCTCTACTCACCTCAAAACCATTGAGTCAAATAAAAATGCATTTTAAACATTCTCACAACAATTGAAATTAACCCTGAGATCCTGACAATGAGCTTCATTTCATAATGATGAAGGAAAAAAATTGGTGAACTGGGAGTAAAGGAATTACACATGCCCATTTCCCAGGGGCAGGATCCTCAGCTCTGCTACTGCTCATTTTCTGAAGATGACTCCTGACAATTCCAGAGTGCCTGCCTTTCCCACCCAACCACAATTTCATTAGCAACTCATTAGCAGTAGTGGTGCAACCATTTCTGACTCTTGTTTTTCATAATATGTATTGGTTAAATGACACTTTGAACACAGGTTGACTGGGAACCAAATTAAAGTGCTAATTTAAAACACAAAATTGTATTCTAAACATATCCTCTGTTCCAATTTATTTTTCTCAAACAGAAGTCACAATTTAATAAGGGGGGTTAAAAAAAGTAAGTGCCACAATATAGTGCTTTTAATTTTTAATCTTCACTTATCTCTACCCCATCCGTCCCCAGGGATCCTGACATCATAATTGGCTCTATTTAGTTATTTTTGCAGCACCTATTCCCTTCACAGCCAAATATGGTTCTATGAATTATTTCAAAACAGTATCAGCTACAAGTTACCCAGGGTCTGCTACAAAAGCCCCTAAGCTTGGATACTTTCAATGATGTAAAGAAAAGAAATCCACAGAGATAACTAGAGGAGCAAAATTCTTAGGGTAGATCTTCTCTCTAGATCAGCTCGAAAGGAGAGGACTCCATAATCTTTTTTATTTTTTGAGTGTTTGAGGGGGCAAAATGCAAACCAGAATAGAAGCAATAGGTACAAGAGAGAAAAGACAACTGGTTCCAAATCCCTGCACTCCCCCCATAAGGGAGGTCCCCCCCCCTTAAACATAAGAAACAACAAAATGAGATTAGTTACCTGAGCTGCCTTTTGCTTATCAAAGTGAGGTAAAAATCTCAATTTATTGCCTCTTAGCTCAACATTTTGGATCATCAGTGTTAAAAGTCCTACTAACTAGTGTTGTGCTTTGCTTTTTTTCACTTGCATTGCTAATTTCATCAGCTGGAGCTGCAGCCTCTAGCATTTGTGTGACCTGGTCAATTGTTCAATCTAGTGGTGAAGGGCACAGCTCAGAGAAGAACAGATTCCACTACTTAATAGCTCTGAGCCCTTGGACAAATAACTTGTTACCCATATGCAGAAGGGACTTCAGGGTACACAATTGACAGTTTCATAGAGTTCATTATGAAGAATAAGAGACATATATATGAGATACTTAAGGCAGATACCAGAGAGCTGTAATAATGGTGTTTAGCTGGCTCTTGCTTCTCTATGACTTGTTCAGTATTTCCAGCTGAGACAGGGACCAGTGCCATGACATATGCTCAAACTGTGACAACACTTCTCGATAAATACCTGACTAAATTCTGTAGAGGAGAGGTAGAGAGGTAATGACTTCTATAACATTTACATGTCATACTGCCTTTTCAGGGCTGGGGGGAAAAACCCACAAAATCCAGTAACAATGAAGACTGCATCCAACTTGAGAGGACAGCAAATGAGCTCTTTAAACCAGATCTATATCACACTAAAAACACTCACTTTAGCCTTCCATGATGCAAGCCACCTACAGGCCAACAAACCCACATAAGATGGCATGGTTTCTGTCCTTTTTCTTGAGACAGAAGTAAAAGAGGCCATATCCAGCAACATAACTTGGGCAAATGAGAATAACTGCCAGGCAGCAGCAAGGGAGAAGTTTCAGGCTCCCCAATAAACTTAGTTCAATCACAAGCTTAAGCCAGCTTTACAACAATGCACTGAAAAGCTTATAAAGGCAGCTGTTCTGTTCTGTCTTTCTGCTCTTCGGAGAGCTCTGAGGGCAGATGCCCACCCAAGAATGGACAAGGAGGCCTGGATGTTCTGGGTTGGTGATCCAGGAAACCTGCTAATGTGTATACGTACAACAAGCAGCCTGCTTCACAATTCCACCCTACCATCACAACAGCTAATACTGCCCTAGCTGCATAGCCCCCAGAACCCCTGCAACTGTCAGTTGATTTCACTATCCACTTATACACAAGTACCCAGGCAGTATGTGAAAGCTCTGTCCTTGGTGTTCCCTCTCAGGTAGATTCAGACCTTACTGACATTTCTGGTACGGATCCCCTGTGACAGACATCATTTCCCAAAAAGCCAATGTCTAAGACATCCTCTCATTTCAAACTTATAAAATAGAAGGCAAATTCCTCTGAACCTTAGGGATTCCAACATCATGGGAAAAAATCTGAGATCATACCTCACTGAGAAGCTAAATGTTCCCTCCTTGTATCAATAACTTGCCTACTGCAGTCAAGGGTAACATCCCCAAGGACAGTTCTGTTGTCATCCTATTCTTAACCTTCCATGGTTCCTTGCTGCCTTCCAAGATACCAAGATACCAATACCCCTGCTGGTTTTCAAAGCTTACCTAACACAAGAAAAATGTCCGTATATAAATTATGTATTGTGTGCGTATGTGTGTGTGTGTGTGCGCGCGCGCGCACACGCGCACACACACACATACATTAAATTATCTGAGGAGAAAGTCCATAGACTATACCAGTTTCTTAAGGAGGACTGTAAATCACTCTCCAAACACACATATAAATCCCTACCTTGAGGAACCTCTAGGTAAATACTGGCAGGGGAATGCAGCAATAGACATTCTAATATCATTTTTATCATAAGGATAAAAATTAGTGTAACACTTTTGGCATCCAGTAAGATCTATTAAAATTGAAAGTGTTCATTCCATTTGATCCAGCAGATTCCACTTCTAGCAATTTATCCAATGAAAATATTCCCAAAAGTGTGTAATACATGGATAGAATGTTCATTATAGCATTTTAATAATTGTAAAAATGAGAAACAATAAGAATGTCCATCAGTAGGGGATTTGTTACATAATATAGCATATCTTTTCAGTGAAATAATCTTAGACAAGAAAGAGGGAGATTTTTACCAACATAAAAAGATGACTAAGACTAAGCAAAAAGAACAAGTTGCAAGTATGATTTCATCTTTTTAAGGAACATATCTGTTAGTGTGGCGGCTGCATAGTTTTTGAAAATGATCCAAAGCCTCACATAAAAAAAAAACTCAGATTTGATTTTGCTGTCTAGCTGCTATCAGCAACATTTATATCAGAACTAAGTGAAAAGAAATTGGGAAGCAACAAGGTTTCTGACAGACCTAAAAATCAGGAAACCCCAAGATAGCCAATAAGCATTCACTAGAAGATGTGATAGGAGTCAGGAGAACAGGAGTGAACCTAGAAGTAATGTTTCACAGTCCAATAGAAGACAAGGACAAGAAGCCTGGGGTAAGATTTCAAGGAGTAACAGGAGTCTAACTCTCACTGAACTCTCAAATCAACCAACCAATTCTCCCAACCAGGACAAAGTCTCACACTGAAAGACAATGCTAGAAGTGAAATCAAAATTGAACACACTAGGACAATGGGGGAAAAAAATGGAAAGAGAAAGTCCAGATGAAAGTAGAGGAGGAAAACTGCCAGGAAACATCATAGTGCAAGCCTCCACATTTCTGAGCACTACATGCAAACAGAAGAAGGATCACTACAAGTTTAGAAAAGATAATTAAAGCACGCATCTTCCTAGAAGTTCAAGAAACTTAATTTCACTCAAAAATAAACAACAGAAAAGTATTGGGATACAATCCTACACAATAAAATTAAAATTAAAAATACATATAAGTAGAGGAATAACATCCTTATAGTGAATACGAGCCAGAAAGACATAGCCAAAACACATTAAAACATCACTTCCAATTTCAAAATGAATTCTGGGTCTTTGTTTTTCAGTACTGGAGATTGAACCCAGTGTCTCATACATGCTGGGCAAACACTGCCACAGTCTGGCTGGGCACAAATCACGAGTGACTCAAGCAGGAACAAACTTTATTTCCGAACTCCAGGAACCCACGCGGCCCTTCCAGGCACACCACACACCAACCAGAACTCCTTCCCCAGGATGCGCACTCTCCGAATCCCTGGGAGAACTCAACGGGAACTCCAAAGTAGCAGGCAACCAAGGCAGCAAGAGGCGCCCTATACTGGACATAAAAGTCTAATACACAATTGAATCAATCCAGCATCATCTTAATGGCTCGCCTCTCAACCATTACTTCTGGCAAAATGCCAGGGGCCATTCCGACTGGCTGTGGCTCTCAACATAACACACTATTACTAAAATTACAATCCCAGACCAAGACATTTTTTAAATGATTAAGAGATATTCAAGAACAATAGAAAAATCAGAAATGAGGTGCTAGATGTAAAACAAGAATCAAAAATTAAAGAACAAATCATCACAATAGAAAATGCTTTAAGATAAACAGAAAGTGAAAAGGAGGAAAATTGAAGGAAAAAAAAAAAGAAATGTCAGGGCTGGGGTTGTGGATCAGAGGTAGAGCGCTCGTCTAGCAAGGCTGGGTTCGATCCTCAGCACCACACAAAAATAAACAAACAAAATAAAGGTATTGTGTCCAACTACTTTTTTTTTTTTTTTTAGAGAGAGAGAGGGAGGGAAGGAGGGAGAGAATTTTTCTAATATTTATTTATTATTTTTTTTAGTTCGGTGGACACAACATCTTTGTATGTGGTGCTGAGGATCGAACCCGGGCCGCATGCATGCCAGGCGAGCATGCTACCGCTTGAGCCACATCCCCAGCCCCTGTCCAACTACTTCTAAAAAAAATAATCTTTTTTTTTTTAATTTTTTTTAATTTTTTTTTTATTGATTGTTCAAAACATTACAGAGCTCATGATATATCATCTTTCATACATTAGACTCAATTGGGTTTTGAACTCCCATTTTTACCCCAAATACATATTGCAGAATCACAACTGTTACA
The DNA here is from genome assembly GCF_964194105.1 of Spermophilus citellus. Classification (NCBI taxonomy): domain Eukaryota; kingdom Metazoa; phylum Chordata; class Mammalia; order Rodentia; family Sciuridae; genus Spermophilus; species Spermophilus citellus. The sequence continues at coordinate 191,716,045 of NC_138182.1, read as the reverse complement.
TACTCACATTATTACATAATGGCATATTAGTGACTATTGTATTCTGCTACCTTTCCTATCCCCTACTATCCCCCCTCCCCTCCCCTCCCATCTTCCCTCTCTACCTCCTCTGCTGTTGTTCAATTCTCTCCCCCTTTCCCCCCCCTCCCCCTTGCCCCTCATAACCTCTTATAATTTTGTGTATCATTGAAGGTCTCCTACCATTTCCATATGCTTTCCCTTCTCTCTCCCTTTCTCTCCCCCCATTCGTCTTTGTTTACTATTATATTAGTCTTTTCCTCATGCTCTTCCTCCCTGTTCTGTTCTTAGTTGGTCTCTTTATATCAAAGAAGACATTTGGCATTTGTTTTTTAGGGCTTGGCTAGCTTCACTTAGCATAATCTGCTCTAATGCCATCCATTTCCCTGAAAATTCTATGATTTTGTCATTTCTTAGTGCTGCATAATACTCCATTGTGTATAGATGCCACATTTTTTTTTATCCATTCATCTATTGAAGGGCATCTAGGTTGGTTCCACAGTCTAGCTATTGTGGATTGTGCCGCTATAATCATTGATGTGGCGGTATCCCTATAGTGCACTCTTTTAAGGTCCTCAGGGAATAGTCCGAGAAGGGCGATAGCTGGGTCAAATGGTGGATCCATTCCCAGCTTTCCCAGGAATCTCCATACTGCTTTCCAAATTGGCCTCACCATTTTGCAGTCCCACCAGCAGTGTACAAGTGTACCCTTTTCCCCACATCCCCGCCAACACTTATTGTTGTTTGACTTCAGAATGGCTGCCAATCTTACTGGAGTGAGATGGTATCTTAGGGTGGTTTTGATTTGCATTTCTCTAATTGCTAGAGATGGTGAGCATTTTTTCATGTACTTGTTGATTGATTGTATATCCTTCTCTGAGAAGTGTCTGTTCAGGTCCTTGGTCCATTTGTTGATTGGGTTGTTTGTTATCTTATTGTTTAATTTTTTGAGTTCTTTATACATTCTGGATATTAGGGCTCTATCTGAGGTGTGAGGGGTAAAAATTTGTTCCCATGAGGTAGGCTCTTTATTTACCTCTTTTATTGTTTCTCTTGCTGAGAAAAAACTTTTTAGTTTAAGTAAGTCCCATTTGTTTATTCTTGTTATTAACTCTTGGGCTATGGGCGTCCTATTAAGGAATTTGGAGCCTGACCCCACTGTATGTAGATCGGAGCCAACTTTTTCTTCTATCAGACGCACCGTCTCTGATTTGATATCTAGCTTCTTGATCCATTTTGAGTTAACTTTTGTGGATGGCGAGAGAAAGGGATTCAATTTCATTTTGTTGCATATGGATTTCCAATTTTCCCAGCACCATTTGTTGAAGATGCTATCCTTCCTCCATTGCATGTTTTTAGCTCCTTTATCAAATATAAGATAGTTGTAACTTTGTGGATTAGTCTCTGTGTCCTCTATTCTGTACCATTGGTCCACCTGCCTGTTTTGGTACCAGTACCATGCTGTTTTTGTTACTATTGCTTTGTAGTACAGTTTGAACTCTGGTATCGCTATACCTCCAGATTTTTTTAAAAGAAAGAAATGTAGGGGAAAAAAATGAAGATTTGTAAGAAACTGATAAAACAATGAAGACAAAGATCCAACATAAAGATAATGAAAACCCAAAGGAAAAGAACACCAAAGCCATTCTTCTTTCTAAAGTTCAAGAAATCTAATTTCACATAAAACTGAGCAATAAAAATGTATTATATTCAAAAAATTTTTCTGAAGTAAAAAATATTTAAACTCTAAATTAAATCAGCACACTAAGTGGCCAGACCCAGTGTTGCATGCCTTGTAATCCCAACAGCTCAGAAGGCTGAGGCAGGAAGATCACAAGTTCAAGGCCAGCAACTTAGTGAAGCCCTAAGCAACTTAATGAGACTCTATCTCAAAATAAAAAGGGCTGGGGACCTGGCTTAGTGGTTGAGCTTTCCTGGGTTCAATCCCCAGTTCCAAAAAAACAAACAACACACTGAATACCTGAGAATAATGATGACCAGGAATCCAGGAATGTTCAAGAGCAAGGCATGGTCTAGAAAACTCGCTGGATTTTAAGGGATAAGAAAAGATTATTTGGGCATCTAAACAAAGAAAAGGATTTATAATCAGGTTGTCATCATTGTTTTTTACAGCAAAGCCTACTGCCGGCAGAAGATGGAGTACTTAAAAAAAAAAAAAAAAAAGAAAATGTGAGCCAAAGATTTTACATTCTACCAAAGTGACTTCTGGGTATAAATACCACAGACAAATTTAACACACAAAACACAGAAAATACTGTCTCAATGAGCTCTTCCTGAAGAATTTATTAGAAAATTCACTGCAAACAACCCAAATAACTATATATTAATGCTCATTACCAGTCCTAGTTATCTGAAGAAATAAGACTAAATGAGAGTTAAAAAGGGTTGAGCTTTCCTGGGTTCAATCCTAATACCTAAAGCCTATACACTCTGACAATATAGATTCAATGCAGCTGTTAAAAACAATGAGAATAAACACACACACACTTTTCACATTGTTTTCAATCATCATATCAAGAGTGATTTTGTAGCCATTCTGAAATTGTTAAATGTATGAGACAGAGCAAACAAGCAATTATTAGAAAATTGAACTGCATAATTCCTGTATTTATAATCAAGACTTTTAATGTGGAAGAAAATAAACAAAGAGATTTAAAACTGTAGTTCTAAATATGATTAGGAAGTATACATTTGGATATATAAGGCATGTCATCATATTTATTACCTTTTATCAACAGAAAAGGCCTAGAAACAATAACCAACAGTAGTAATTTGCAATCCTAATGGCCAGAATTTACACTTAAAATAGCATTTTGTACTTAGAAAAAAAAAATCAAGGCTTCTGAGAGAAATAGCTGACTCCAGTCTTGGGCAAGAAATATACAAGATGAACCTATAATATCTCATCACACTAAATAATAAGAAAGCTATGAGAGACTACTAGGGCCCTGCGCATGGTGGTACACACCTGTAATTCTAGCTACTCAAGTGTCTGAGGCATGGGGATCACAAGTTCAAGGTCAGTCTGGGCAACTTGGTTAGACCTCCTCTCAAAATAAATTAAAAAGGACTAAGGACATAGTTCTTGTCTAGCATGCACAAGACACTGAATTTAATTGCCGGTTCTGGAAATTAAAAAAAAAAGACTACTTAGAGCACTAGGGTAGCATCAAAGGGCTTACCTAAAAACCTTCAATTGACCAAAGATGGGACAACCTGAATTTTAATAAAAGTAATAATTATCATGTATTAAAATCTATGAAATATGCTAAATCCATGAGTCACAAAAGGGAAAAAAAAACTTAATTGACCATTTCTAGTCAGAAGATGACTAGGAACCAATTTGTTATCTTTAAAAGTGGTATATGGGGGGAAAAAACATATTTCTTTTATGAATTATACCATGAGTAATAAAACAGTATCTCAGGGGAAATATCTCTTTTTAAAAGTAATATAGCTAAAAATATTAAAGAAATGATATATTTGAATATCATCTTGTAACTCCACACAAAAAGAGAGTTAGTCAAACATTATGTCTCTTCCTAATGAAAAAGCCCTAAAATACTTTTTTTTTTTTTTTGGGGTGTGGTGGTGGGGATTGAACCTAGGGCCTTGTGCATGGGAGGCCAGCACTCTACCTACTGAGCTATATCCCCAGTCCTCTAAACTACATATATTCTTACCAAAGGGGTGGAACCTAAGTCTGATTGGGCCTCTGGATCCAGCTAACAATTTATAAGAAATAAAGAGGTCCAAGGAACATGCTGGCATGCATCATGACTATAAAATCACCAGAATTTAGTCTTGGGAATGGGCTAAGTTCTTCAAGAGACAAATAATATAAGGATTAAAAAGGTGGGGTGGGGTGGCATAGGTCTAGAGATTCAAAGAGACTTAAGGAATATAACAACTACTGTCTACTGCCCTGTGTCTCCTGACCCCTCAACACCATAATGGGGATTGAACGAGGGCCGTTCGAAGGCTAGGGAAAGCACTGAGCTCTTTTTAAATTTTATTTTGAGACAGGGTCTTACTAAACTGCTGAGGTTGGCTTCAAACTTGCCATCTACCTGCCTCAGCCTCCCATGTAACTGGGATTACATTGGCTACCAAAACTTTTTTTTAAATGGATAACACTAAACTACAGAGTCTAGGGTACATGGGTGACATATTACTTTAAAATGCAAAGAAGCAATTACTGTAAAAATCAGGGTAGTAAAAAAAATCAGGATAATGATTACATTGGATAGGAGGGAGATATTTTAGTTGGGATGGATTACAGGAGGGGCTTCTGAGGTATATGGCAAAGTTCTCCCCTCTCCCTCTTTCTCTTTTAATTCTAGGTATTGAATTTAGCATGCTAAATACATGATCTACCCTTAGCTACATCCCCCAGTCCCCAAAGTTCTATTTCTTGACTTGGGTATAACTTCAAGAATGCTCACTACACACTTTCTAGTTTTGTCTGCATTTAGTTTTATAATAAAAAGGATTTTAAAAGAGTACACACTAATATATGTTATCTCTGGTGAAGAAATTGGACTTATAAGAACTTTTACTTCCTAAGTTACATATTTCTGTAATTGTGACTTTTTTATAGTGAGCATGTATTACTTTTATTATTAGAAACTTAATTTTCTAAATTGAGTGGGATTTTATGTTGCTAAATACATGATACCTTTATGAACAAAATTCCTTCTTTGGACATAAAATAACTTCAAAACTACAAAAAGCATAAAACTGAAATTTTGAAAGAAAAAAAAAAAGAAGGTGGCTGTAAAGAATAACCACTCAATTGTTTAATTTTAACCCTTACTATAGAAAGGGTTCATTTGGGCCCCTTAAAATACACTGTTATAGCTGAGGTGTATTATAAATTATATACCTACAACATATATACATTCTAAACAGAGAAATAATGACTCAGAATACCACAGTCATAATCAAAACATATTACTCACACACATTCTAACACATCCTGCTAAGTAAAAATGAACCCAACTAATCAAATATAAGTTGTATATTTACAATGAAGCATCTGACAGTTATTTTTGTGGGGTTATGGCTTTATAAGGAGAAGGTCCAAACATCTGGGAACAGGTGACTTGCTCAAACATAAATCAATAAGATGCTGGGTTCAAACTCAATGTCTTTATTCTCAAAATGATCTGGAGCAGAATTGACTTATCAGAACAAGTCAATCTGTCCCTCAAAGATTAAGCAGGAGGCTAGAGAGGAAGACAGTAGGCATATCAGAATTTGTTCCCACACTGGCAGTGGTGGGTAAAGTAGTAGTGGAGGGTCAAGGGTTTTTAAAGTAGGCATCATTTCCTTTCATCCTCTTTCCTTCAGAGCTAGGAAATATTTATAATACTAAGCACCCATTATGACTGAAAAGGACAAATCATCAACTAGAGTCTGCAGGCAATATCCATAGAAACCTCTGAAAGGAGGATGTCCTGACCAACCAAACTAAACAGGATTCATTGCTGTTCTGCCTTGAAACAGATGGAGAGAAACTGACTTTTTAAAAATTTTCATTCCCTAGAACCTTATTTTCCCTTTATAGCATGAGAGATCTCAAAGCAAAGACATCAGTCCAAACTGCTCTTAGAGGAAAAGCAATAATCCAAGGGCTTTTCTGAGAGTGGCATCCAATGAGATGCATGAAAATAATACATGTGCTTGGTTTTTATGACAACTACTAATAACTGTGCAAAAACCGAAACTAGTTCCCTAAAAACCAACTGCTCCTGGATGCCCTAAGCAGTTCCTGCCACTTCCCTGGCTCTGCAGACATCAATAACAGGCAAATCACAGGGAATAAAGCATGCTCATAAGATAATGCTACATAAATGCTACAGTGTTTATAGAAAATAAATGTCAAGGTAAAGCAGGAATATTTATTTTCTATGTGGGAGATGGTGCTTCTGTATGTCAGTGCCCACTATTCAGAACTACTTTTAGTTTTGTCAAATCACTAAAATATTTCACAATCATCATTTTGGATGGCTCTGGCTGTCACAGTGACAGAACTTGCAGTGACCTTCCACAAGGTCTACTTACCAAACATTTGGACTTCACAATCTCACCCATCCTAAAGTTTCAGTTTCCTAAGAGAGAGAGAGTTGGCTGATGGAAGCTGGCAAGTTATGATTCCCATCAGGACTTGCCACAAGCAGGCCAATCCATTCTCTTGGCCTCATGACCTTCCAGAGAAGCTAGACTTCAAGTCCTTCCAAGGACCCTAACATCCTGTCATCTAGTCTCTTACAGAAGCTGCTTAAAGTGAGCTAAAGGAAGCAGCTAATTTATAACCCTATTCTTTTAATCTTGGTCAGCCAGATTTTCAGACATCACTTTATTTCACTTTATAATATATTAGACAAAACAACAGTACTGGAGTCAGTTCCAAGGCAGCAACTCACTCTCAGGGGTTCTGCTGACATTCATAAACTGATCCTATTTCTCTCTTGTGTTTTATGTTATCAGCTAAAACTGCCAACTTAAATTATTGCCTTGTAACAAAATCAGAGTTATCTATTACTCTGGTATGTGTACATTTCTGAAGCTTTGTACCTATATCAAGTTTTGCAAGGGTAGAAAACAAGACCATAAATAAACAAATGGAAAACAGAATATGTTACCATTACTTTAGCAACAGAAGCTAAAAGTCAAATGCATTACATGGAAAGCCACTAAAAGAGCTGAATATATAGACCTTAGGAACAGGAAAAGCTTGATACTGATACAGTCATTTGTGCATTTCCCCATCCCACGTTCAATCTCTGGGCTACAGTATCTCAGAGCGCCTCCATTTAGAAGAATAAATGATTGTTCCTAAGGCCTGTGACAGGAAGGTGGATATTCAAAAGACTGGAGACTTGACATCAAGAAGGTCAGATTTATAGCTACCCCATTATTTCATAAGCACAGTGGACTAAGAAACCAATTTCCCCTCGATTGGTATGGCTAATGGTCAATTTTATTCAAAGACCACTGTGACCCAAATTGAGCAATAAAACAGCCACCAGAAAGAAATAAAAAGCTATTCCCCCCCTCTCAGGAGGCTAATTCTAGATCTTTAACTATCCCCTCCTCTACACTCTATCAGAAAATAAGTTGTTTCCTAAATTTTTCTGGGATTTTATTTTGCTTAATACATGATACCTTTATGTACAAAAGACAAATCCTTTTTTTTGTTTCCAAAACAAATAACTTCAAAACTACAAAAAATATAAAACTGGGACATGTATTTCAATTTCCCATAAATTCCTATTATCCCAGACCTACGAATTGCTCATTATTTCACATTTTTTGATACTTTACAGTGACCCAGTCTACAACAAAACTCCATGTCCCTAAATAGTCTTTGTCTAGATTTTGATTTTGATTCTAGTCTAGAAATCTATTTAACTCTCTCTGGAAATTTACTATTAAATCAGTAAGCGTTCCCGACAGCTACCCCACCATACCTCCTGGGCCTAGAAACTGATATCTTAACCATGCAGCAATAGTAACTTTCCCCAAAGTTTCTTCACTAAATAAACCTCACTCATTCTAAAAGGGCTGAGCAGTGGCCATAGTTCACTATGGGGACACAAAAACTATCACTGATATGCTGGATCTGAGAGATCAAGAAAACACTTGATAACCCCAGGATCCTCAAAATATTACTAATCAAATCTCATTATCATCTCTTTGGATCAAATTGTCAGTTTATGCTCATACAAATCATGTTTTAGTGCATCTTGGAAGGAGCAAAAGGCAAGATGAGAGGAGTGCTGTATATGAGCATGCTTCCTTACTGTCCTCATTCTCTCTAATACACTCCACACAAAGGAAAGCACAGAACAAGGAGGTACATATCTAGAGGGAATCTGGGAGATGAAATATTTAGTATGGGCCCAGGGCCACCTGTTCAATATCAATGCATTTTTTCCATATAAAATCTCTCATTCACATTTCTGGGTATACAAGCAAACAATATTTTGTAACTATACATTCTTATTTTTCTAATGTTTGACAAACTTCACCTTATCTGAAAAAATATTACAAGAATTATAATGGACAAAACTGTAAATGATCAACAAAAAGCTTCCCAATTCCTCACTGCAATTTCTAGAATGAAAAGAAAAGACCTTTATTTCTGGAATTTTCTTAACTATCATGGAACGCTTTGGACTCAGTTTTTGCAATATATGTCCTGAAAGCCAGCTGAGCCTCCAGAATTCAGCAGATTTACTTTTTCCACACTTCCCTGCTGGGGAAAGTCAAAGCAGCAGAAGACACGACTTAGCCTGCATAGGCCAGCTCTGTCATCAGGAATGACTTATCTACTAAGCAGCTTGCCTCACAACCTGCATGTCAACTTTTCACATTCCTGAAAGATGAAGAACCATCTCCACACATGAAATACCAGGCGGCAGGAGAGAGAAAACCTGGCATTGCTGCCAATGGCTTTATCTAGAAATATCTAGCACTTTCCACTTGATTACTTCAATCATTCATTCATTCATTTTTTTACTATTTTTGAGACAGGGTCTCACTTTGTTACCAGACAGGTCTTGAACTCTTGGGCTCAAACAATCCTCCTGACTCAGCCTCCTGAGTGGCTGAGATTATGGGATACCTGATGACTTTAATAAAGCAGCAAAATGATGATTATCATCAAGTAGCTACTGAAAATATATAGTGTAGGCTGGGAAATTGTGTTTCCAAATCAGCAGTCAAAAAAGATAGACTAGTATCAGTCATACAGTACTACTCAATACAAATTTCTGTGGTGACATAAATATTCCATATGTGCACTGTCTATCAGAGTAGCTCCTAGTCACATGTGGCTATTGAGCACTTGAAATGTGACTAGTGATACTAAGGAAATGAAGTTTTAATTTTTAAATTGCTAATTTTAATTTAAATAATCAAAAATGGCTAGTAATCCCTATATCTAACAGCACAGAAGTAGATCTTCATTTCACAAATGGTTTATACCTGGAATTCCGTGAGGGCAGTGAGAAAGGGCTTTAAGAGGCATGAAGGGCAGAATAACATAAGCTAGAGAATACTGGGGTCTTTCAACAGAGACTCAAATAGGGTCTAAAACACTGAGTACCTCCTGCCAGTTCCAATTCAAGAGACATTGCTCTGGGGTTGTGGCTCAGTGGTAGAGCACTTTTCTTGCATGTGAGAGGCACTGGGTTAGATTCTCAGCACCACATATAAATAAATGAATAAAATAAAAGTCCATCAACATATTTAAGAGAGAGAGAGAGAGAGAGACAGACAGACAGACAGACACACCTTGTACAAAGGAGTAAACAAGAGCAGTGGCAGATCAGAGACCAGGGATCCATTAGTACTATGCCTTTTCTAAGGACAAAAATTATGGATAACTCCCCTCTCTCTCAAGCTAATTGTTCTAAAAGACACCTACTCCCTGAAACAAAAATGCTCAAGGGTCATCTCCATAATTGAAAGGAAGGCTGTGTATAATTGAATGCAAACAAATAATGGATAAAAACAAGCACAGAATGCCCTGCCCTCTGAAACAATTCAGAGAACCCTTTCAGAGTTGGAGGGATAGGATAGGAAATAACTTACTAATGAAGGGCAAAAGGACTGCCCCTTAGTTCTGGCAGTAGCAAAAAGAACAAAATGGAAAATTAAACTCTACTAAGTGAAACCAAAAGGTTCAGTCAAGAAAATCACTTCATAGTCACTTTATTCATATGTAGCCTTGTAAGGAGTTTCCCTATTTCCGAAGTCTGAAGGAACTGTCTCTATTAGCAAATACATACTGTAGAGGCCAACATTTTCTAATTACTGTTTTTCTTCCTCACACCCACCTTCAGAGTCTTGGGGGAAGGTGGGGGCAGAGATCTGGGATTTTTGCTTTCTCTCTTGTAGCCACAAATAACATATCTCAGCAAGTTTCCAAAGTCTATATTTATATTTATATTCTGATCTCAAACAAAAGAACGTATATAACTGAGGGCTACCATCTTCAATGGTGGTGACTCTGGGGTGGTAGGCAGACATTGCACTTGGCAGGAGACTATAAATGATATAGTTTGCTCCAATTAAAACTATACATAAACATAAAACTTGTGGGATACAGATTTTACCACCCCTTGGACACACTAATGAAAAACAGTTAAAAAAAATCTAATGATTAGTTTATTAAAAAATCACAATGTTGGGGCTGGGGTTGTGGCTCAGTGGTAGCGTACTTGTCTGGCACATGTGAGGCACTGGGTTCGATCTCAGCACCACATAAAAATAAATGGGGGGGGGGAGATATAGATAGATACTGGGTCTATCTACAACTAAATATATATATATATTTTTTTTTTAAATCACAATGTGTCTATTCTTTTTCACATCACCACAATGCATATACTATAAAGACAAATGGATCATTCTACATAAAGAGCTATTAGGATAGGTTGTCTTGAAATAGGAAACACTGGCTAGCTGGATTGTGCCGAATTCTGGCTAGAGTTTTCAATCTTAATTTGATTACTATTCAGTCCCTGCCAAAAACCAATCAATGTTCTCCATATATTCTGCAAAGGGAATTCTATATTGTATTCTAGGTTCAAATTTAAAAAGAAAAATGCTCACTGGATTTATTCCTTAAAAATAAAACTCATAGCAGGACACAATGGTACACACCTGTAAGGCTGAGGCAGGAGGATCCCAAGTTCAAGGCCAGCCTTAGTAACTTAGAAAGAACCCATCTCAAAATAAAAAATAAAAAGGGCTGGGGGGTGTAACTCAGTGATAAGAGTGCCCCTGGGTTCAATCCTCAGTACCAAAAAAAGAAGAAGAAAAAACATCAGACTCCTTCTTTGTATGCCTTCAGATTTTATTTGGGGTCTACATACAAAATAGATTACAAAAACATCTGCATTTTCTGAAACAACCTTGTTAAAGACATGGTCCAGCTGGGCTCAGTGGTGCACAACTATAATCCCAAGGACTTGACAGACAGAGGAAGGAGGATCACAAGTTTGAAGCTAGCCTCAGCAATTTAGCAAGGCCCTAAGTAACTTAGTGAGACCTGTCTCAAAAAATTAAAAAGGTTGGGGATGTAGTTCAGTAGTAAAGCACCCTAGGTTCAATCCCCAGTACACCCCCCCTCAAAAAAAAGACATTGTCCAATCTTTAATGTTTATTATAAAGCACTTTTAGGGGCAAGGGGTGTGGCTCAGTGTTGCAGCACTTGCCTAATGTGTGTGAAGACCTGTATTCGATTCCCAGCACTGCAAAAAAAAAAAAAAAAAAAAACCTAAAATGCTTTTATATCAGTTATTACTGAAAATTCTTCTTTTACAACAGACAGCCAATATAATTAGTGGCTTTTTATTGGATGATAATTATGTGATTCATCACCACATTTCCCTTTTCTCTTGGCCATCAGGACATTCATTGCTTACTATATTTAATGCTTAGGTACTATAATCAAAATAACCAAGATGATTATTACATTTGTTTTCTTCCAACCCCACACAGAGAATTTAAATTAAGTTTTAATTTATATTTAAGCAGTTTTCTACATATGTATCTTATACAAAAAGCTACTTAAAGTCCTTTTTATTGGCAAGCAGCCTCACAAAAAGACTGTTTCACTATGAGCACAGCATTAACCACTGTTATCACAATATGGTGTCAGTAATGGTTCACTAGATAAATTTCTATGCTAACACAGACATCCAGAGGAAGTGAAATGACTATAGGCAGGGCACTAGAAAGAGGGGTCTGCAGTTTGAATCTTGAGTGTTCCCCCAAGGGCCCCTGTATTAAAGGCTTAGTTCTAAGGGTTACACTACTGGGAAGGAGGTCTTTAGGTAACTTGGGATGTGTCCTTGAAGGGGACTATGAGATTTTGGCCCTATCTTTGCTCTCTCTTTTGCTTCCTGGCCATGAGGTGAGTGGTTTTATTCTACCATATGCTCCAACAATGATGTGCTGTCTTGGCACAGGCCCAGAACAATGGGACCAACAGATCATGGACTGAAACCTCCAAATCTATGAGCCAAAATAAATTTTTGTCTTTATAAGATACTTTCCTCATTCCACAGGAGGCATGCTATAGAACATAGCATCCCTGAGGAACAATGAGGGTAAAGGGATGTCCACCCCCATACTTCCTCTCAAAAAGTTGATTTGGACTCCTATATAAATTCCAATTGAGGTAAGATGTTACTTTCCTACAGGTAAGAAAACTAAAGACAAATTGTTCAAAAACTTGCCTTTGTCTTTGGTTCTCTCCACTGTCCCATAAAGCACTATTGTGAATGGAGCTTCTATAGACCAGGTGGATGGCTATAAGGATCACAAAAGACAATCCTAGATGGGGAGAAAGATTGTCTCCTAAAAAAATGAGACTAGGGATGCAGATGTGGTTCCATGGTAGAGCACTTTCCTAGCATAAGGCCTGGTTCAATACCCAGTACCACCAAAAAAAAAAAAAAAAAAAAAAAAAAAAGAAAAGAATGAAAGAGATAAAAAGAGAGACCTTGCAACCTTTTAAGCATATACAGAGTAGAAGGTAGAAGACTTTTAAGGGTTTAAGAGGTAAGGGGACATAAAAAGAGAAACTAGTCATTACCAATTACCTCTTGGTGTTAGGAACTAGAATAGCTGCTATACATGCATCACCACAGTTAATTTTCACAGTAATTGTATGGAGTAAGTATTCCCATTTTACAGATGAGAATTACTTGGTTACACAACTAATTCAACAAATGTTTACCAAACATTAAATTATCATGTACTGTGCATCCTGCAAAGCACATTGGTTCCTGCCTAGAGTAGCTTTCAAGTTGGATCTGACTACAAAAGTTCTTCCACCAGCTGACCCTGCTCCCCCTGATTCTGAGAAAGGCTAAGGACATGCTGAGCCTGATAAAACTCAGGAATAACCAAATCCTAACTAGCTATTAATACCTTCCCTGCCTACTCTGAGAAAGATGACTGAACTCTAGGAAAATCTCTCACTATGTGCAACAAGTCCTTTGATGCAAAGACTAGAATCTATGTTCTGGTATGGCACTGGGAAGGCCCTGAAAAGCAGACATTATTCAAGTTCAACAGAGACATTAGTAAGGGCAGGCAGAATAATAGATTCTCTAGGGGCTAGCCAGATCAGCCCCTTTGGCCAAAAACACTCCAATCATTCCTTCTGCCATTCTTGGCAGGCACTAATCCATACTTCAATTACTTTGTGTCTTGATGGACTGCTGAATTGAATTTATCTAATGCTAGGTTACAGCCTAGGTTGCTATGTGGAAATAGATTCCTCTTAAGAACAGTAGGAACACACATGAGATTTCTAATCACATACTTATCAATCATTATCAATGGGATCCTAGTCAGGAAACTGGTAATGAATTAAAGGCTAATCAATTAGCACCATCCATCATACAGCTGTGGCTGTGGATAGAGCAGAGTCTTCAGTCCCTCCCAAACTATAGGATCATGAAGGCCCCACAATGCCCAGGGATGCCTGGGGCATAGCAGCCCAGCTCAACAAACACTGATGGAACAGCTGCTGAGCAAGGTACTGGGCCAGGCCCTGCAGGGGCACAGGGATTTGAATGATAGCAACTGATCCTGAATCAGGAGCAAGAAGGGGAGAGAGTAAGACAAATCCATAAATTACTGTTTAACACAAGGCTTGATTTAAGCTTCATGCAGGAGAGTGGAGAGAAACAGGGAATATTAGCAACAGCAACTACCACTGAGAGAATCTATGGGGGAGAAAATTCAAACACACTTTGAAGGTTGAGGATAACTCTTTTTCTCACCTTTTTTTAAAATTTTTTTTATGTTTTCTGATTACTACATAAATATACAACAATTGTTTTTTTTAAAATCAAGCATTAAAGGAATATTTAATCACCCTATAATACCTACAATTATCACCTCTCCTCAAGGATACTCACAGGGCATACATTCATTTACATCTATTAGTACCAATAATTTTTTTCAAGAATGCAAAACTCATATCATACATACTGTTGTGCAACATGAATTTTAATCACCTAGCAGTATGTGTTGAATCACTCTGTGGCAGCACATGTATATCTACCTCATTTCAATAGTGTCACAATATTCCACTGCAATGAACACAAGTCAATATTTTATTTTTCTTTTTTCGGTACTGGGGACCAGGAGTGCTCAACCACTGAGCACAACCTAAGACTATTTTTTATTTTTTTGAGACAGGGTCTTGTTATGTTGCCTAGGGCCACGAGAAGTTGTGAAGGCTAGCTTTGAACTTGCAATCCTCCTTCCTCAGCCTCGCAAGTAGCTCAGCTTACAGGCATGCCTCTGTGCCTGGCATCAATATGGTTTTAACAGATAGAAATTATGTAGATTAAGGGGACAGGGAGTAGAGAAATAGAGAAGTGGAGAAAAAAAAACACAGGATGAAAAGTAGCATGAACAAAGGCAGGAAGAAATCAAGTCCAGGACATGATCAGAAGAAACAGAAGCAGTCCCGTGGCTAAAAAATGAGATAAATGTGTACAGGATCATAGGAGGAGGAGGAAAGACAGAAGTCGTGGGCCTCCAAGTCCAGGCTGAAAAGTTGCATTTTAACTCTGTAGGCAGCAGGAAACCATTTCCATTTCTTCAGGGAAATCTTTCATTACAATAAGATCAGTGGCTTAGAAAAAATGATGTGGTGGTTGATATGTGTAAGATGCACCTAGAAGCAGACATACCTGAAGTTGGAAAACTAAGTAAGGAGTTATTGCCACACCTCAAAAAGAAGTCATGTGGTGAGTCCTATGTTCATATATGAATACACCAACAGTGAGCCTCCACATCATGTACAACCACAAAAATGGGATCCTAATTGGAATAAATTATAGTCCATGTATGTATGTCAAAATACACTCTACTAACATATATATCTAAAAAGAACAAATAAATAAATACAAAAAAAATTAAAGTTATGTGGTAGGAACAAGAGATGGCAGTGGGACTGAAGTAAGTGATGGTAAAGCAAGGTCACTGATGAGACTGGGCTTGGGGGGAAGGAGGAACATGCCAAAGATTTAAGATAGGTAACTGAGAGAATGATGATGTTACTGAATAAACACAAAGAATAACAGGCTTAGGGGGAAATGATCATAAGTTTGGTTTGATTATGTAGCACCAAATGGACAGTGAGATATGAATCAGGTAGCTAATTTAATTTTTACATAAAGGAGTCATTAAAATAATAAATTTATTATTAATAAATAAATATATTTATTTCTTCCTTGCCCTCATCAGAGCTCCCAATCTACTCCTCAGATATCAGTATCAGTTCAGACCCAAGGACCCTCACTCTACTCCATAGCCATTTCTTAATTTCCACCCCAACATCCTGCCTTGATCCTGCCTCTTTCCCCATATGACAGCAAGGCAAGGAAATCAAGGAAGCTGGCAATAATATGTCTTATAAATGAAGGCACCATGAAGTCCCTGCTTGTGTGAGGAAGAGGAAAGCCAGAGGATACTGAAAGGCTGTAGAACCACGATGGGGCAGGGTTAGGGTTAGGCCAATTGTCTATGGGCCTGTCTTCTTGAGATGAAACAACAGACTATGGGAACTGGAGGTAATCAATGGGCCATAGTCAGGGAGTAGTCATATTGTTTCAAGTTCTGGAGGAGGAGGGAAAATTGGAGATGGGACTATGAGGCTATGGGAGGGAGTTGCCAGAAGGAGAACACAGGAAGAAGGTAGGAACTCTGAAGATACTGAAAGAAGTGGGCTAAAAAGAACACCTTTCCCTTTGCAGCAAGGTCTAACACACTGGGGAGGGGAAAACTTCCTCAGGGAAAGGTTAACAGACCACCCTCTCCACCTCCACCTACCAAGCAGTTACATGTGGCAAGCATCCAGCTACCCAGGCAACCACTCTCTCTTCCTCCAAGCCAGCTGAGGCAGTTAGCAACCATGTCTACTGTAACTTGGGTACCTCCCTGAAATGCTGCCTTTGCTCCAGGGTCTATCCTTCACCCTTGCTTTCCATGTTGAGCAATTATTAAAATGCCTTTCGAGCTGCTACTGCTGGAGCCCAGGCTCCTCTGAAAAGATGACACAGAATCTGACCCTCTGCTTCCTGCTGCTGCTCTGCCTACAATGGCCCTTTCATTCACTTGTTCAGCAAACATTTGCTGACTGCTGACTAGGTGCCCTTTCCTTTTTGTCATCTCTCTGACAAAGACTAGTGAAGTAAAAAACATCATGAAACATTTTCAAAATCCAAACCATTCCTGGACAGTTGATTGGCTGAGAACAAAGCCTTTCTAATAAGTGAGATTTCATTCCCCATGGGAACACATGCCCTGGCCCTCAAATGCTATGACTCAGGGCTGGGGATGTGGCTCAAGTGGTAGCGCGCTCGCCTGGCATGCATGCGGCCGGGGTTCGATCCTCAGCACCACATACAAAGATGTTGTGTCCGCAGAAAACTAAAAAATAAGCATTAAAAATTTTCAAAAAAAAAAAAATGCTATGACTTAGCTCATTCTTCCTGAGAAGCAGAGTGTAACTTCTGGTGCCAGCTCCACCAGCCCACCCAGCTCCTGTCCATCAGCTCAGTTTCTAAGAACAATTTCAGAGACAGTGATGGGCAAAGTCCTTCTGAAGAAGTCACCTGCCATGTACATTGATTCTAACCTCTTCGAGCTAGGCCCCCAATTAGACTGCTCCTACCTCAGCACATATGTCCAGATCCCCCTTCAAGGAAAGCCCTGCTCCAGTCAGCAGGCAGCTTATAGCCTGTCTCAGTTGCAGAGAGCTACTCCGCTGTCATAACCTTTCTGAGGTAAGCCTGTAACTGGTGACTGAGGCAGGCATGAGTATTAAAAAAATAACCATTTTGGTCAAATGCAGGACAATATTCACTCCAGAATTCCCCTTTGGATGGCCAAGGCTTCACTGGGCTTGCATCAAAGTCTGACTTCTTCCTCTGCTCAAACCTGCCTCCCCTTCATTTCACAGGTTTTGATATTTAGCACATATATACTGCACTCTGACCACTATCTCAGTCTGCTTCAGAAGAATTCAACCCCCACACTTAGCAAAAGCTTTTCAAACTTGTGACACTGCTACACCTTATGGGTTTTGTTTGTGGCAGAACTTCAAGCTCTGGCATGGCAAGAACACCAACTTAGAAGGAAGGAGGGAACAACAGTAACATTCCTTCTGTGACTATGCAGTATGTGGAGGATCCCTTTAGTGAACCAAAATAAACAAAGATTAAAAGCATCCAGGGGCTGGGGATGTGGCTCAAGCGGTAGCGCGCTCCCCTGGCATGCGTGCGGCCTGGGTTCGATCCTCAGCACCACATACCAACAAAGATGTTGTGTCCGCCAAGAACTAAAAAATAAATATTAAAAATTCTCTAAAAAAAAAAAAAAAAAAGATTAAAAGCATCCAGCAGGGGCTGGGTTGTGGTTCAGCAGTGGAGCACTCGCCTAGCGCGCGCAGGCAGGACCCCCCCCCCCCCGCCCCCGTTCGATGTTCGATCCTCAGCACCACACGGAAGTGAAGGCATTGTGTTGTGTCCGTCCTCACCTAAAAAATAAATATTAAAAAAAAAAAGGGAAGATGGCGGCAAAGGGAGTGCAGCACACCAGTACGCTGCGCCACTGTGCGGGAGAAACACAAGGTGAAATGGCTGAAGGCTACCTTGGTGGGAATCCCCAGTGAAATTGAGGTGCTCCAGAATCTAGAGGACAGAATTCCAGCGCGCGGGATTCGGCTGCAGGGGCTTGGTCGCGGGCAATTTCTCCGCACGGAGGGAAGCAGTACCTGGTCGGCGGACCGCCCTGTGGATGGAGTCTGGGATGCGCCCGAGTTAATTAGCCTCGAGGTACCAGAGCGGGATTACAGCGAAGTGGATTCTGCAGGCTCCTGCCAGTGGCACACTGGCCGCGCTGAGTGCTGAGTTCCAGCTTTGAAATAGAGGAGAGAATCGGTCCAGTTCGATTCCCGACACCGGTCGGAACACGGAGGAGGACAGCAGCCGCCATCATGGAGAGCTGATGCAATCATCCCTGTTTTCTACTGATCTATGCCCATTCAACTACAGAACAGGTGATTCCAGGCTGGTATTTGCCTGCGTCGCGCAGACAGATCGCTCAGGCTTGGGACTGGAAACTCTGAGGAGAATACTCTTCAGGCCTCACCCCTGGCAAGGCGGGTGCCGGGCTCTGTGCGGCCAGATTCTAGTTCCCCGGGTTGCTTTGGCCCAGGGCGGGAGATCCTTCGGGGACTCTGGGCGGAGGCCAGGTACAAGTGGATTGTGCGCTGAGGGGCGGCGTGGCTTTAACTCCCGGAACAGTTTTGGCCCGGGGCTAGGGAACCCGCGGCGACTGCGTCTTTGACCCTGCCCCTGTCTGAGCGTACACTGAGCTGCGAGAGGTTGGAGCTGCCAGGCTCAGGCTCCCGGGGCTGCCTGGGCCTGAGGCTGGGGTACCTCTGTGGAGCCTGCTCCGAGCAGAGTGTGGCAGGGATCGGAGAGGCTGGGTTCTGGCTCTCATGGCTGCTTGAGCCCAGGGCCGCGGAGCCTGCGGGGACCGCGAGCTGAGGCCAGCCACAAGTGAAACTTGCGACGAGGGGCAGCGGGACTCTGTCTCCTGGAACAGTTTTGGCCCGGAGCTGGGGAGCCCGCGGGAAGTGCGTCTTAGACTCTGCTCCCAGCGGAGCGTGCACCGAGCAGGGAGAGTCTGGTGCGGCCAGGCTTGGGCACCGAGCAGGGAGAGTCTGGTGCGGCCAGGCTTGGGCTCCCGGGGCGGCTTTGGCCTGGGATTGGGGAACCCGCGGCGGTTGCCCTGAGGAGCCTGCTCCTAGCAGAACGTCGCGGGGATCGGAGAGACCGGCTCCTGGCTCCCGAAGCGGCTCTGGCTCAGGGTTGGGGATCCTACAGGGACTGCTTCTTGGTCCGGGTCCTGCTGGGTGCTGCGGGGGCCTGGGGGGCAGAGTGGAGCTGCCTCCTGTGCCCAGAGCAGGCTAAGGGTCCCGCCTGTGTGCTATCGCGACACCCCAACTGCAGCTGGGGCCGAGGAGAGTAGCCACCCACGCCTGGAAGAGGACCAGCGACCCGACCGCAGGGTTGCCAAGTCAACCCACTTGGAGTGGAGGCCGAGAAGAGCTGCCGTCTGACCCTGCAAGGTAGGCAGTCCTGCGTCCCACTGGCAGGACAGGCTCGGCAGCCTGCCAGTGTAGTGGACGAGTAGCATCGAGGCAGTCACGTCACACTGGTTGGAGTGGGGGTTGAACAGAGCCGCCGCCAGCGTCCGGAAGGAGCCCAGAGACCTGTTGGAGAGGCAGTTAGGTACCCCCACTGGGAGTGGGGGTTGAGCAGAACTGCCGCCCAGGCCCGCAGGGTGGGCAGATCTGAGACCCACCGGCGGAACAGGCTTGGAGGCCGACCAGCGTGGTAGACACGTCACATCAATTGGAGTAGGGGTGGAGAAGAGCTGCTGCCCACATCCGGATCAGGACCAACGATCGAGGACGTGGTAGGAACGTCACCGCAATTGGAGTGGGGGCACAGTAGAGCAGCCACCCGTGCCCGCAGGGCGGGCAGACCTACGACCAACCAGCGTAGTGGATAGATCACCCTGATTAGAGGAGGATCACAGCCACTACCCGCCCTACAAGAGAGATATCCCAAATATACAAGAGCAACATAAATAAACAAGGGGAAAAATTTCAAAAACACAACAGTTTGACCAAGCAGAAAGAAACGCAAGCAACATGAAAAGACAAGGAAAGAAAGGTCCACAAGCAATGCAGGTCAACTCAACTCTAGAAGAGGTAATAGCTGCAACAGATGGAATGTCAGATAAAGAGTTCAGGATATACATGCTTCAGATGATCTGGACTCTCAAGGAAGACATGAGACAGCAAAATCAGACAATGAAAGATCACATTGACAAGGAACTACAGAAACAAATCCAGGAAGTAAAAGATCAATTTCACAGGGAGTTAGAAGTAATAAAAAACAAACAAATAGAAATCCTAGAAATGCAGGAAGCAACAAACCAACTTAAAACCTCAATTGACAATACTACCAGCAGAATAGATTACTTAGAAGATAGAACATCAGACAATGAAGACAAAGTATTTCAACTTGAGAAGAACATAGACAGTTCAGCAAGACTGCTAAGAAACCATGAGCAGAACATTCAAGAAATATGGGATAACATTAAAAGACCAAACTTAAGAGTCATTGGGATACAGGAGGGCACAGAGCTCCAAACCAGAGGAATGAACAATCTATTCAATGAAATAATACGAGAAAACTTCCCAGACTTGAAGAATGAAACAGAATCCCATATCCTAGAAGCCTACAGGACGCCAAAAGTGCAAAATCATAAGAGATCCACACCTAGACACATTATAATGAAGATGCCCAACATACAGAATAAGGAGAGAATTTTAAAAGCTACAAGAGAAAGAAAGCAGATTACATTTAGGGGCAAACCAATCAGGATAACAGCTGATCTCTCAACACAGACTCTGAAAGCTAGAAGATCCTGGAATAACATTTTTCAAACACTGAAAGAAAATGGGCTCCAACCAAGAATCGTGTATCCGGCGAAATTAAGCTTCAGGATGGAAGATGAAATTAAAACCTTTCACGATAAACAAAAGTTAAAAGAATTCGCAGCTAGAAAACCATCTCTTCAAAAAATCCTTGGCAAAACATTACAGGAAGAGGAAACTGAAAATAACATTGAAAACCATCAGTGGAAGGTAGGACAGTAAAGGGGGGAAAGTAATCAAAGAGGAAAACTAATCAGGTTTAGTAACATAAATAAACAAATATGACTGGAGGAACAAACCAAATCTCAATAATAACCCTAAATGTTAATGGCTTAAACTCACCAATTAAGAGACACAGGATAGTCGAATGGATCACAAAACAAGATCCAACAATATGTTGCCTACAGGAGACACATTTGATAGGAAAAGATATACATAGACTGAAGGTGAAAGGCTGGGAAAAATCATTCCACTCATAAGCAGACAGTTGAGGATGGACTGCGGAAACAAGCAGGAGTGTCCATACTCATATCAAACAAAATAGATTTCAAGCCAAAGTTAATCAAAAAGGATAAAGAGGGACACTGCATACTGCTCAAGGGAACCATACACCAACAAGACATAACAATCATAAATATATATGCCCCAAACAATGGTGCAGCTACGTTCATCAAGCAAACTCTTCTCAAGTACAAGAGTCTAATAGACCACCATACAATAATCATGGGAGACTTCAACACACCTCTCTCACCACTGGACAGATCTTCCAAACAAAAGTTAAATAAGGAAACTATAGAACTCAACAACACAATTAACAACCTAGACTTAATTGACATATATAGAATATACCACCCAACATCAAGTAGTTACACTTTTTTCTCAGCAGCACATGGATCCTTCACAAAAATAGATCATATATTATGTCACAGGAAAACTCTTAGACAATATAAAGGAGTAGAAATAATACCATGCATCTTATCTGATCATAATGGAATGAAACTGAAAATCAACGATAAAAGAAGGAAAGAAAAATCATGCATCACATGGAGAATGAACAATAGGTTACTGAATGATCAATGGGTCATAGAAGACATCAAGGAGGAAATTAAAAAATTCTTAGAGATAAATGAAAACACTGACACAACATATCGGAATCTATGGGACACATTGAAAGCAGTTCTAAGAGGAAAATTCATTGCTTGGAGCGCATTCCTTAAAAAAAGAAAAAACCAACAAATAAACGATCTCATATATCATCTCAAAATCCTAGAAAAAGAAGAGCAAAGTAACAGCAAAAG
Source organism: Spermophilus citellus (assembly GCF_964194105.1). Lineage (NCBI taxonomy): Eukaryota > Metazoa > Chordata > Mammalia > Rodentia > Sciuridae > Spermophilus > Spermophilus citellus. The sequence goes on along the minus strand of NC_138182.1, from coordinate 191,694,145 downwards.
AAGTAGAAGGCAAGAAATAATTAAAATCAGAGCTGAAATTAATGAAATCGAAACAAAAGAAACAATTGAAAAAATTGACAAAACCAAAAGTTGGTTCTTTGAAAAAATAAATAAAATTGACAGACCCTTAGCCATGCTAACGAAGAGAAGAAGAGAGAGAACCCAAATTACTAGCATACGGGATGAAAAAGGCAATATCACAACAGACACTTCAGAAATACAGAAGATAATCAGAAATTACTTTGAATCCTTATACTCCAATAAAATAGAAGATAGTGAAGGCATCGATAAATTTCTTAAGTCATATGATCTGCCCAGATTGAGTCAGGAAGATATAGACAGCCTAAACAGACCAATAACAATAGAGGAAATAGAAGAAACCATCAAAAGACTACCAACTAAGAAAAGCCCAGGACCGGACAGGTATACAGCAGAGTTTTACAAAACCTTTAAAGAGGAACTAACACCAATACTTTTCAAGCTATTTCAGGAAATAGAAAAAGAGGGAGAACTTCCAAAGACATTCTACGAGGCCAACATCACCCTGATACCTAAACCAGACAGAGACACTTCAAAGAAAGAAAACTACAGACCAATATCTCTAATGAACCTAGATGCAAAAATCCTCAATAAAATCCTGGCGAATCAGATTCAAAATCGTATCAAAAAAATTATACACCATGATCAAGTAGGATTCATCCCTGGGATGCAAGGCTGGTTCAATATACGGAAATCAATAAATGTTATTCACCACATCAATAGACTTAAAAATAAGAACCATATGATCATCTCGATAGATGCAGAAAAGGCATTCGACAAAGTACAGCATCCCTTTATGTTCAAAACTCTAGAAAAATTAGGGATAACAGGATCATACCTCAACATTGTTAAAGCAATCTATGCTAAGCCTCAGGCCAGCATCATTCTGAATGGAGAAAAATTGAAGGCATTCCCTCTAAGATCTGGTACAAGACAGGGATGCCCTCTCTCACCACTTCTGTTCAACATAGTCCTCGAAACACTGGCCAGAGCAATTAGACAGATGAAAGAAATTAAAGGCATAAAAATAGGAAAAGAAGAACTTAAATTATCACTATTTGCAGACGATATGATTCTATACCTAACAGACCCAAAAGGGTCTACAAAGAAACTATTAGAGTTAATAAATGAATTCAGCAAAGTGGCGGGATATAAAATCAACACGCATAAATCAAATGCATTCCTGTATATCAGCGACAAATCCTCTGAAACGGAAATGAGGACAACTACTCCATTCACAATATCCCCCCAAAAACTAAAATACCTGGGAATCAACCTAACAAAAGAGGTGAAAGACCTATACAATGAAAACTACAGAACCCTAAAAAGAGACATAGAAGAAGACCTCAGAAGATGGAAAAATATACCCTGTTCATGGATAGGCAGAACTAACATCATCAAAATGGCGATATTACCAAAAGTTCTCTATAAGTTCAATGCTATCCCAATCAAAATCCCAACAGCATTTCTTGTAGAAATAGATAAAACAATCAGGAAATTCATATGGAATAATAAAAGACCCAGAATAGCAAAAACAATGCTAAGCAGGAAGTGTAAATCAGGCGGTATAGCGATACCAGACTTCAAACTATACTACAGAGCAATAGTAACAAAAACAGCATGGTACTGGTACCAAAACAGGCGAGTGGACCAATGGTACAGAATAGAAGACACAGTAACCAATCCGCAAAACTACAACTATCTTATATTTGATAAAGGGGCTAAAAGCATGCAATGGAGGAAGGATAGCACTTCAACAAATGGTGCTGGGAAAACTGGAAATCCATTTGTATCAAAATGAAACTGAATCCCTTTCTCTCGCCATGCACAAAAGTTAACTCAAAATGGATCAAGGAGCTCGATATTAAATCAGAGACACGGCGTCTGATAGAAGAAAAAGTCGGCTATGATCTACATACTGTGGGGTCAGGCTCCAAATTCCTCAATATGACACCCTTAGCGCAAGAGTTAACAACCAGAATCAACAAATGGGACTTACTCAAACTAAAAAGTTTTCTCTCAACAAAAGAAACAATAAGAGATAAACAGGGAGCCTACATCCTGGGAACAAATCTTTACCCCACACACTTCAGATAGAGCCCTAATATCCAGAGTATACAAAGAACTCAAAAAATTAGACAATAAGATAACAAATAACCCAATCAACAAATGGGCCAAGGACCTGAACAGACACTTCTCAGAGGAGGACATACAATTAATCAACAAGTACATGAAAAAATGCTCTCCATCTCTAGCAGTCAGAGAAATGCAAATCAAAACCACCCTAAGATACCATCTCACTCCAGTAAGATTGGCAGCCATTAAGAAGTCCAACAACAACAAGTGCTGGCAAGGATGCGGGGAAATGGGTACACTTGTTCATTGTTGGTGGGACTGCAAAATGGTGCAGCCAATTTGGAAAGCAGTATGGAGATTTCTTGGAAAGCTGGAAATGGAACCACCATTTGACCCAGCTATTCCCCTTCTCGGTCTATTCCCTAAAGACCTAACAAGAGCATGCTACAGGGACACTGCTATATCGATGTTCATAGCAGCACAATTCACGATAGCAAGATTGTGGAACCAACCTAGAAGCCCTTCAATAGATGAATGGATTAAAAAATGTGGCATTTATACACAATGGAGTATTACTCTGCAATAAGAAATGACAAAATCATAGAATTTGGAGGGAAATGGATGGCATTAGAGCAGATTATGCTAAGTGAAGCTAGCCAATCCTTAAAAAACAAATGCCAAATGACTGCTTTGATATAAGGGGAGTAACCAAGGTCAGGGTAGGGACGAAGAGCTTGAGAAGAAGATTAACATTAAACAGGGATGATAGGCGGGAGGGAAAGTGAGAGGTAAGGGAAATTGCATGGAATTGGAAGGTGAGCCTCAGGGTTATACACAACTACATATAAGAGGAAAGGAGGAGTAGGAGAAAAATTATATAAGTGGAAGAAACGATTTATAGTAGAGGGGATGGAGAGAGAGAAGGGGAGGGGAGGGGAGGGGAGGGGGGACAGTGGAGAATGGGATAGACAGCAGAATACATCAGTCACCAGAAAGGCAATTTGTAAATCAATGGAAATGTAACTGATGTGACACAGCAATCTGTATACGGGGTAAAAATGGGAGTTCATAACCCACTTGAATCAATCTGTGAAATATGGTATATTAAGAACTATGTAATGTTTTGAACAACCAACAATAAAATAATTTAAAAAAAAAAAAAGCGTCCAGTACCTGCCAGGAGTGGTGGCACCCACCTGTAATCTCAGCAACTTGGGAGGCTGGAGCAGGAAGATCACAAGTTCAAGACCAGCCTGGGCAAGATCTGCCTCGAAATAAATTAAAGGGTTGGGGATGTAGTTCAGTGATAAAGCACCCCTGGGTTCAAACTCCAATACCCCCCCCCCCAAAAAAAAAAGTTCAGCACCACCTACCAATCATAACCCTATCCTCTAGTTAGTACACTCAAACACCAGGTCATATCTTCCACCCTTCTTTGGAACCCCTTACTGCCACACTCAGTGGAGGCTTCACCTACTATAGAACAGACAACGCTATGAGATGGAGTCTCCCCAGCTTCCCATTTCCAAGTAGACAAAATCTACCTTTTCAAGAATCTAAGTTCTTAGTTCCCACCTTCCAGAATTTTCCACCTGTCCCTATATACTAGAGTCTATCCATCAGCATTTATATATAGTCTTCAGCTTCTTTCTTGTTAAAAACTACAGAGTCAATCATCAGATGAATGGATAAATCAATTTATCCATATAATGATATATACATACACTGGAATATTATGCAGCCATAAAACGGATCGAAGTATTGATACAAGCTACAACATGGATGAACTTCAAATATATTACGGTAAGTCAAAGAAATCAGACAGGACAAGTCACATATTGTATAACTCCAGTTAAATGAAATATCCAAAACAGGTAAATCTATAAATACAGAAAGAAACTTGGGGGTTGCCAGGGGATTAGAAAATGGGGACTAACTGCTTAATGGGTATGGAGTTTGCCTTTGAGGAGATGAAATGTTTTTGAATTAAACAGAGGTGGTGACTGCCCAACATTGTGAATGTACTAAATGTCACTAAATTGCTCACTTTAAACTGAAACTGCTTACTTTAAAATGGTTAATTTTATATTATGTGTATTTCAATTCAATTTAAGGCAAAAAAAAAAAAGGACCCAAAACAAACAAACAGACAAAAAAACACCCTCCTAGACCTTTTCTGGGTACCACCTTTTCTCATTTCCCCCCCATTTTTCTTATACTAATAAACTTCTTCAGGGTTGTCTATCCTTGCAGTCTTTACCTCCTTACCTTCTATTCACTCCAAGCCCATACTACTCTGCTCTATCCAACCACAACTATTGATGCTTCTCACTCCTTACCTCAGTAGATCTCCTGGCAGCACCTGACATGGGAGAGCAGTATTTTAACCCTAAAGGTCTCTGCCCTAACTTCTGGGACACTGCACACCTCAGATCAGCTTTACCCACTAGAGTCTCTCCCCTGCCAGGCTCCTTTACCAGCATATCCTCTTCTACCTGAACTTTAAGAGCTAAAATTTATCAGGAGGCAGTCCTTGGCTCTCTCCTGGGACTCATCAGTTCTCATATTACAAACTTCCATCTAGACACACTACACACATATACACACACAGTGCACAAAAATCAAACTAGTAGGAGCTATTAGATGATAAACATACTACAAAGCCTCTATAATTAAAACAGTCTGGTACTGATACATGAAGAGATAAAAAGATCAGTGGAACAGAAAATAAATTAAAACATAGAACAACTACATATGAATATTCAGTATACAATAAGGGTAGTACCTCAAACCTATGAAAAAAGGCAAGATTTTTTTATACCTTTGTTTTATTTATTTTTTTTACGTGGTGCTGAGGATCAAACCCAGCGCCTTGCATGTGCTAGGCGAGTGCTCTACTGCTGAGCCACAACCCCAGCCCCTAAAAGACTCTACAAGAAATTAGCTTTTCTTTTTTTGGTGGTTCTGGGGATTGTGCATATGAGGCAAGCACTCTACTAACTGAGCTATGTCCCCAGCCCCAGAATTTTTAATAATCAGTGTTGGGATAACTTAAAAGACAAACTAAAAAACATTGTTACTCCATTCCTTATGTCTACATTCCAGAATAAATTCCAAACAAATCAGGTATTTAAATATAAAAAATATGAAATCATAGAAGTTCCAAAAGAAAACACAGAGTACTGCTCTACAACCTGGGAGTAGTGAATAACTTTCCTAATTATGATTCAAAATCCAGAAGCAATAACAAAAATATTAGCAAATTTGATTTTACAAAAATAAAAACAAATTTACAAAAGTAAAATATTCCAAAAGAAAACCATTAAATGGGAGTAAAAAAGTAAAAAGACAAATGACAAATTGAGGAAAGCATTTGCAATTTAATATCATAGACAAAGTGTTATAATATCTCTAACATACAAAGAGTTTTTTAAAAAAAGAAAAGAAAAACCCTATAGAAAAAAAACAGAAAAAAAAATTATGCCCTTTAACCATATAAAAAGATGTTCAGGTTTGCTCCTAATACTAGAAAGGTAAAATGAAACATCATTTCTCACCCATCTGCTTGTAAATCCATACCCTGAAAGTCACACTAGAGAAACTGGCACTTAAACAAATACTGATGTTGGACATGCAAAATGGTATAGTCACTATACAGGGAGTTTGACAACATCTATTAAAAGTACAACTGTAGGGGCTGGGGATGTGGCTCAAGCGGTAGCGCGCTCGCCTGGCATGCGTGCTGCCCGGGTTCGATCCTCAGCACCACATACCAACAAAGATGTTGTGTCCACCGAGAACTAAGAAATAAATATTAAAAATTCTCTCTCTCTCTCTCTCTCTCTCTCTCTCCTCTCTCCTCTCTCACTCTCTCTTTAAAAAAAAAAAAAAAAAGTACAACTGTATTTACCCTTTAATCCAGAAGTCTGACTTTTAGGAATAAACTGCAAAAACATTTTGACAACAACTTTAATGAACTTGGAAGTAGACTCTTCCCCAGAGCCTCCAAAGAAGCACAACCTAGCTAACACCCTAGTTTCAGGCTCTGAAGCCCCAAGCAGAAAACCCAGCTAGCCAGCACCTGGACTTCTGACCTACATAAATTTAAGATTAAAAAAAAAGGGGGGGGGAGGTGTTTGAAGCTGCTTGTGGTAATTCATTCAAGGCTATAATTAGCAATACAACAGCTGTGCAGACAGCCCAGAAATGGGAATAAGTGGTCTGTGTTAGACCCTGGCTATTTAGTTTAGCTGGAACAGCAAGCAGGCAAAAAGAGGGACTTAAAGCTGAGGGTGTTGAAGCCAGCTTTCCTTGTCTGACCGTTCATTGGGACTATGGGAAATAGGAGGTAAGGAATAAATTCAACCCCCTGGCAGGCTGCACTGCTGGTGAATTCAGAACATATTATCACTAAGTCTTCAGATTTACACTCAAGAGTCTGTAAGTACTTTCGTTTCTTTCACTTTCCTCCCCACACCTGCCCACCCTACCGGCTTTTCTGGACACTCAGATTTCAAACTGGATGGCCTTGGGGTGGGGGGGGAGAGAGAAAAAAAAACCACAACCTTAACAAAAAGATAGCCCGTTATTTGGTATAAATTTCTCCTTTGTAAGTTTTCCTTTTATATAAGTCTATTTCTGCAGATAATTGAATCCAACTGTGATATCTGAATAGTTATAAGAAAGTACATTCTGTTTTACTTGCAAAAGGAGGGGACCCTTGGCCTCTTCTGTAAGATAAGCAAAATGGAAGGGGATGCAAAATGCCCTGCTTATTTCTCTCCAAAAGGAACCAACCCCAGATCCAGTCCAATTCCTGTGCCCAGCAGGGAGTAGGCCTTTGTTCAGAGAGCACCATAGGTGTGATGAGCATGGCACCAAAAACAGAAAGCAAAACTGCTCCATCTCTGGGCTCTTGGAAACAACAGGAGCTGGAGAGTGCTTGGTACAATGGAAATTATCTTTTATCCTATAGTTTTGTTGCTCCTGATGACTTTTTTCAGGCCTCAGATCAGTACAACTCCATTCTTTGGGAAATGTATTCTATGGAAGCTTTAAAATATGAGATAAATCAAGTTCCAACATAGGAAAAAGCAGATGCCACTGAACAGACAACCAACAAAACTTCAGAGCTCAGTTAGCCCCTTCTATACCTACACTAACCTACTTCCTGTACCTGAAAAAGTGTTGGCAATCGATACAATTCACCCACACACCCTCCATAAAAGTATCAGTAGATGCCATAGGACCTCCAGATATGGGCACTAAGAGTGAACAAGCCTGGTCTTTCTCTACAATGTTGAGCGGAGGACCTCCAAATTCACTTTCCACTCCTCACCTATATCCCTACCATAATCTACCAATAATCTTCTTTCTACTATACATTTATTGCTTGTGGTGGCAGGTAGTTTTTTTGTTTGGTTGGTTTTTGTTGTTGTTGTTAGTCAGTTTGGGGTTTTTTGTTTGTTTATTTTGTTTGTTTTTAGTTTGTCCTAAATTTAGTCCCCTTGAGATCAAGTGGTGGTGTCAGGTTCTACTCACCAGTATTTTTTTAACCAGTCCACATTCCCACTAATTTCACCCTACAGATTTTATTACTTGGCACACAGAGAAGCTCAATACATACTATAATTAAAGGATTTTCCTTCTCTAACTTTACTCTTCCATATCAAAGTCCCAGTTCCTACCCATCATCTACTCTTCTCACATTCACATATAGTCCACATCTGTCATAGCTGAACCAGAATCAGAGATAGTATTGCTGCCCTCAAGAAGAGAGTCCTGGATCACCAGTTTACATATAAGTAGTGGGAAGGTATGTCTCATAAACCAGCCCTAATCTGAGGAAGGAATAATCTTTGCCAGCAAAGTAGTAAATGATGCTATTTATTTGCTCTTTCTGCTGGTGGGGTGATCACATTGGAAGCATTTCTCTAAACAACCCACCTAGAACATGACTTATATTTCCAGGTTGAGCAAAAATAGAAAAGAAACAATAGAAATCATTCCCCTCATTGAAATTAAAAATCTCAAAACAGAAAGAAAGGCCTTAACACAAAATCAAGGATAATATACAGGAATTCATTCATTGATAAACAAATGCTTATTGAACTCCTATTATGAGCCAAGCACAATCCTTGGCCCTGAAGATCTAGATGTGAACAAGACAGTCCAAATCTTTGTCTTCTCAGAAATGACATTCTAGTGTGGAAACAGACAATAAACACCATAAGTAAAAAATAAATATAAATAGTATTAGATGTTACGTGCTAAGAAACAAACTTAAATGCAGGAAAAGGTATATAAATGTTAAAAAGGGATAAAACTTTTTTGAAAGGATGGCCAGAGAAGGTGTTGTTGAGAAGGTCTCTTTGGGACTTTCTTGGAATAATTTTAAATGTATAGGAAACATAACAATGATAGTACAGAGAATTCCTAGAATACTTTACATCCCTCATCCAGGTTCAGTTTCCCCTGATACTTTACCATGGTTGTGTTAGTCAGGTTTTCATTGCTGTGACCAAAATATCTGACAAGGACCACTTAGAGGAAAAGATATTTTGGCTCATGGTTTCAGAGATTTAATCAATGATGGCCCAATTCATGGCAGCCAGGAAGTAGAAAAAGAGAAGAGGCTGCCAGGAAGGTGAACCTTTCTAGGGCCCCCCAGTGATCCACCTCCTCAACCATGCCCCACCTGTCTACAGTTTCCACCCAGTTAGTCCTTTCAAACTAGGATGAACTGATTAGGTTACAGCTCTCATAATATCATTTCATCTCTACTCCTGCATTAACAAAGGAGCTATTGGAAGACACCTCATACCCAAACCAGAACAATGGTACACTGATCAAGAGTAAGAAACAAAACAATGGCACAAAACTATTTAACTAAACTCAGACTCTTTGTACTTCCTCAGTTTTTCCATAAACATCCTATTTATTCCAGGTTCTAATTCAGAATACCATGAAGCATTTAGATGTCATATCTTCTCTAGTCTGTGATAGCTTCTCAGCCTTTTCTTGTTTACCATGACCATATGACCATGACATTCTGAGAATTACTATGCAGGTATTTTGTAGCGGTGAAGCCAGATTTAAAGTTAGGTAGTCAGTGTAGTTAGGTAAATCGGGTCTAATATCAAGTGAAATCTAAAATGGAGGCCATGCTGGGAATGACTCAGGGAAAACACAGGACAACTCATGGAATGTTGACGAAGTCCCAAAAAGGCCCTAGGCCAAAGTCCACCTCAAAGAAGTGTTAATGAACAGCCCCCAGCAAACTTAAAGATAGCCCATCACAAAGAAGTGTCCCACCCCTCGGGCCTTCCAACCTACATTCCATCCCCAAAACTATAAGAAGGAGAAACAACTGCACTGCCACGGATTCCACCTCTTGGGTCCCCTTCTTCCTCCGGGAGAAGTCTTTTCTGCTGTCCTTTAATAAACTTCTAATTTCTACTCTGACCTTGCCTCGGCGTGCTTCTTTGGTGTTATTCTTCAACATCGGGGAAGCAAGGACTCGTCACTGGTCAACAGCGGTATCAGCGGGTCCCTCAATTTGGGTTTGTATGATGTTTTTATCATGATTAGACTGGGATTCTGGGTTTTGAGAAAGAATACCACAGAGGTGAAGTATCCTTGTTCTCTTATATCAGAGAGTACATTATATCCATGTGATAATGTTGGTGATGTTACCCTTGATCACTTGATATTCTTGATACAGGTTTCTCTACTATAAAGTAACAATTTTTCCCTTTCCAAAATCTATTTTGTAGAAGTGAGTCCCTAAGTCTACTCAAAAGATTTAAATTTCATCCTTTGGAGGGGGTGATACCTGTATGTATTACCAGAATTCTATTATCTGCCCTACTTACTGAATCAATTACTTAATTATATGAGTTCAGATTCATGTATGTTTATTTTATACTTTGGGTTATAATCCAATACTATTGCTATGATTTGGATATGGTTTAAGGGTGTCTCCCAAAGATTTATGTATTGGAAGCTTGGTCCTCAGTGTCAATGTTAAGAGATGGTGGGACCTTTATGAGGTAGGACCTAGTGAGGTCCCACCTAGAAAGGAATTAATATAATTCTCCCAGGACTCTGGTTAGTTCTCACAAGATGGTTGTTATAAAAGTTCAAGACAGGGCTGGGGCTGTAGCTCAGTGGTAGAGAGCTTGCCTCACATGTGTAAGGCACTGGGTTCAATCCCCAGCAACACATAAAAAATAAATTAATAAACAAAGATATTGTATGTCCATCTATAATAATAACAACAACAAAAAGTTCAAGACAGCTGGGTGTAGTAGCATGTACCTGTAATCCCAGCAATTCAGGAGGTTGAGGTAGGAGCATTTCAAGTTTGAGGCCAGTCTTAGCAACTTAGTGAGACCCTGCCTCAAAATAAAACAAAAAGGGCTGGGGAAGTAGCTCAGTGATAGAGCACTTTCCTAGCATGCTTGCAGTCTTGGGTTCAATTCTTGGTGCCGCAAAATTAAATAAAATGAAAGTGTAAAACTGGCCCCTTCCTGCTCCTTGGCTTCCTTTCCTGCTATGTGATCTCTCCCTCTTATACTTGCACCCAGAGCTGTGATACCATCCAACATAAGGTCTTTACCAGAGCAGAACTGATACCAGAGTCGAGTCTTTGAAATCCCCAAAACTACGAGCTAAATAAACTTTTCTTTATAATTAGCTAGCTTGGGATATCTTTTTTTTTTTTTTTAAACAGCATCAGAAACCTAAAACTACCTTATTTTCTTGCTTAAATCATTCCAGCTTTAGCCACTTTACTCTGAGCAAAGAGAAAGGGAAATGAGGGAGCTAGCAACAAAGCTATCCAAGAAAAGAACATTTTAGGTCCCAAGGTATAATGGGCCTGGTGTATTCATGAAACATAAAAGAGGCCAGGAAAACTAGAGAAGGGGACATGGAAGTGAAAGTATTAGCAAATGCCATTACAGAGATAATAGAGAACCACATCATAGTGCTGTGTAGACCACGGAGGGGACTAACACTTTATGTAAGAAGGAACACCAAAGGATATTTTTGAGCACAGGAAGACATGGTAAGAAGATCTCTCTCTGCCTGTTGTGTTGAGAAATAACTGCTGGTGACAAGGACAGGAGGAGGGAGGCTGTTAGAGTACACCACAATAATGCAAGTGAAAGATAATGATGGCTAGGAGTGGTGATAAGAAGTGGTCAAATTGGGTATATTCTGAAGACAGGACTGTTAGGATTCGCTGTCAGAATGTGGGGTGTTAGAAAAAGAATATAATCAAGAATGGCTGTAAAAATTTTGACCTGAGTAACTGAAACGATAGAGTTGCCATTAACTGAGATGGGGAAAATTACAGAAGCTCAGTCGTAGACATATTAAATTTGTATGCTCATCCAAGCAGAGGTTGTCTAGTAGGCATTGGCTTCGGAGTTCAGAAGTCAGGTTTGGAGATTTAAAAAAGAAAAAAAAAATCTAGAAGTCATCAGCATACAGATAGAATGTGAAGCCTTTAGGCTAGAAGATACCACTGAGGACACAGTGTAGATAGAGAAGAGCAGAGGTCCAAGGAATGAGCCTGGAGGCACTCTGGCCCTAAGGGAAATCAAGACTTCTTTACCACCCTTTAATCAGAGGCAGAGTTAGCATGTTTTTTTCTACTGTGTACCTAGCACAGCTCTAGATCTCATTAACTCTCAGAATTTTCAATATAAAACCTTAACACTCTTTTCTCTCTGCAATTCTCTATTCCCAATCTGCCCCTGTGCTGCTGTACACCTGGTAGTCATCATTAGACAGTTATTATTGCCAACACCCCTTTGCAAGCTATTCTTCCCACATGGAAAACTCTTTCCACTCCACCTCATCAAATGACGCTCTTTTTAAGTCACAACTAACGTTCTATATTCTCTCTCAAATTTATCTTACTATTCTGACTCACAATGAATGTGCTTCCTCTCTAAAACAGCCCAAATGATTACTAAACCCTCAGCCTCTAACATTTTCTGTCTATATGACTAGATATTTATCACCTACCTATAGATACCATGGCTTTCTTTAAGAAGAAGAGCATATCAAGGCTAAGATTGTGGCTCAGAGATAAAGGGCTTGCCTCACATGTATGAGGCACTGGATTCAATTCTCAGCACCGCATATAAATAAATGAATAAAATAAAGGTCCATCAACAACAAATATTTAAAAAGAAGAAAAAGAGCATATCATCAATCTTTTCTGTTTCCCCAAAAATATGTACCATACAGCAGGCGTTTGATAATCCAGTGTGGATCGTTTCATGTCAACTCTATTATCCAATTAAGCAGTAAGATCCTTAAAGTAGGGGCCTATTTTGTATCTCTCCGCTACATGGTACTGGATTGGACATGAATAAGCAGGCTCTCAATAACTGTTCACCATCAAAGAGGTTGATGACAATGTCCCTATCCCTGGGGATCTTACAATCTTGGTACAAACATGTGTTCATCACTTGCTGACCACTTATTTGAAGCCAGTTATTTTCTGGTCAAAGGAGACATACTCAATGACCACCGAGAGACAAAATCCCAGGACATTGGATGTGTGATTGAAGCCAGATTTAAAGTTAGGTAGTCAGTGTAGTTAGGTAAATCGGGTCTAATATAGAGTGAAATCTAAAATGGAGGCCATGCTGAGAATGAATTCCAGGAAACACAGGACAACTCATGGAATGTTAATGAAGTCCCCCAGAAAAGCTCTAGACCCAAAGTCCATCCCAAACAAATGTTAATGAACAGTCCCAGCAGATTTGAAGATAGCCCATCCCAAAGAAATGTTAATGAAGTCCTTCCTGCCCAGATTACTACTTTGGCCCACCTGTGTCCCACCCCTTGGGCCTTCCAACCTATATTCCATCACTGAAAGAAATATAAAAAGAGGAAACAACCGCACTTCCAAGGATTCCACCTCTTGGGTCCCCTTCTTCCTCTGGGAGAAGTCTTGTCTGCTGTCCTTTAATAAACTTCTAATTTCTACTCTGACCTTGCCTTGGCGTGCTTCTCTGGTGTTATTCTTCAACATTGGGGAAGCAAGGACTCGTCACCGGTCAACAGCAGTAACATGATGCTGAGCAGTGGTAAGAGTGGTAAGATACTCATTACCCTGGTGATATCTAAACAGTCCAGAAAAGAGGTTGTTCTGCTGAGATGCTAGAAAAAGAGTCAGAAAAGACAAGCCCTTCTACTCTGGCAAATCCTTTGTAAGAACACAGTCTGTAAATATATAAAAATACATAGAAGGATGTTCAGTGAAGAATGAAAGGGTAAAGTTTCTAAGCTGCAAAGCCTGAGTTAAAATGTAAAGGACTAGGTATTGTAAAGTTTCTGAACTGCACACAGAACCTGAAATTCCTGAGGCAGTTAAGACAATGCCCGGTACTGACCATTTAGTTGTTAAATAACCTGGACCCTGTGCAGTTTGGCACGTAGGCATCCAGGGCCCAAACCAATCAGTTTGAATGTACCCCCCTTCTTAGGACTGACCTATCACTCCCGCCCGACCTGTTCCCGCCAATGAATGGACTAATCATGTTTGGGAATTGTTGTTTGATTTTCCCGCACGCCTCATGATGATTTGCTCTGATGTATGCAAAGTCCCTGCCCTCCCTAAAAAAGTGTACTTAAGCACTGCTCAACCCCTGCTCAGGGCTCTGGGCTGCTCTCCCTTCTTGAGTGAGCGCGGAGCCCCAGCATGCTGGATTCTCAATAAACCCCCTTCTGCGGTTGCATGAGTTGGTCTCTTGGTGGTCTCTTCCTCCGATGTTCGCCGGACCCTTACAGAATTATTTACAACAGTGAAAAACTGGAAGCCATCATGTGTACAATGAAAATAATCAATTTAGTATAATTTGATGTATTTATACAACATCCAGAAAATGTTCACCGTATGCCTAATAATCTGTCAGAGGCTCTTTCAAAATCCTCCTTTTCAAAAGGAAAATTCAACCTCAAATAGTAAGTACAGCGTGATAGCAATAAGAACACAGTTGTAATAAGAACATAGTTGTAACGTCAATTTTGTATCTCATAGCGGAATTTGGATGATTTTGTTTTTGTTATTGTTTCCCTTTGTGCTTTTCTACATTTTCCAAGTTTTTTGCTGTAAAAACATATTACTCAGCAGATGAAAAAAAATTTAAACAAACATAAGAGCCAAATTCTCAACTATGTCTAGACATTTGACTGCCAAACAGTCTCCTACTTCCAATGTATCCAGTGTAAAATGCAGGAATCCTAAGGTCCATCCCTGCTGGGCGTGGTGGCGCAGGCCTGTAATACCAGCAGCTCAGGAGGCTGAGGCAGGAGGATTGTATGTTCAAATCCAGCCTCAGAAAAAGCCAGGCGCTAAGCAACTCAGCGAGATCCTGCCTCTAAATCAAATACAAAATAGGGATGGGGATATGGCTCAATGGTCGAGCGCCCCAGAGTTCAATCCCCTATAGCCAAAAAAAAAAAAAAAAAAAAATTCCTACGGTCCATCCCTTTTTTCACTCTCTCAATTGCCACATACCCAAAGACTGGAAGAAAACCAATGAGACTTCAGGGCAAAAGAGCTTCTTAAGAGAAAGATCCTGTCGTGTTCTCCCACCTTGGAATTCTCAACACCCTGTTAGACAAATATTTAGATGCTCAGTAAACATGAAAGGGAAGGAAGAAGTTGTGACAAACTAAGATGACACAGATCCCACTAATGTAATGATATCACCCCACCATCAATCTAGAACTGGGCCCTTTCTCTCCTATCTCTGGGCATCACACAGGCCCACTTGGAGCTTTTATAATAGATATGCTGACTCTGAATCACAGTATTCATCTTTTGCCTTTTTTCTTTCCTTTCTCCTTCTTAAAAGGTGATCTTGCCTTTCAGCTAGATAATGTGTTGCACTGAACCAGTAAACCAGTCAATCTGCAGAGAATCATTGAGAGAATGAATTTGAATAATAAAAGCCAGACAAGGCCATGCCTTGGAGAGAGGCTTGGTGTAGTACCTTCAATTTAGAACCTCATTTCACTGGCTAATGCAGTCATTGGAGACATTAGCCTAATTTTTGCCATGAGAATCCAGCAACACAGCAGTACTAAACATAGGCACAGAGGACCTTGCTAGACTTAGAGACAGAGTGCAGAGAATGAAATTAGCAGCACTGCACTTCTGGTGCAGAGGAAGGCAAATCCTTACTCCCTTCCCCCAAAATCATCATCAACCATGTGTAGAATGAAAAACAGAAATCATGTGGGAGTTGGCACAAACATGAAGCTCAAGGGAAACTAGCACCCAGAAGAGGCTCCCATGAACACTAAGGAACTCCAGGAAAGTGATTTTGAAGGACATTTAATAAATGCAGTCCTATGACAGATCTTGTCATTGCCAAGCCCTGGGAAGCCTGCAGGCTTCAAACAGGTCAGTTAGCTGAGACCAGAAATAGTGAGGAAAGTTCACAAAGGCCAGAATGAAAAAGAGAGGCTCAGCTCCCAACACTTCTATCTCACAGACTGTACTACATACATGCAGTTACTACAGGAGCTTCCCAGTGGCCAGGCTGAAAAGAAGCCACATCTGGTTTGGTCCAGATTTATACTAAGTTTCTCCCTATGTGTTGGTCCCCTTTAGACCAGGACCTTATGGCTCAGGACCTTTAGCTGTGTGGCTCTGTGAAAAGGAAGGTAGTGACAACACACCTAGGGAATAGACTCCTCAGGGGCCTCACAGCTCTCTGGACTGTGCCAGCAGTGGCCCATCATGGCACAGTCTCCCTTGTTAGCCAGGCTGAGGAAGTCACTCCTTCCTCTTGTCCTAACAACTGGGTGGGCCAAAATCTCTCCCACTCTTGCACACGATCACATGTGATTGCTTGCTCTCCCTCATCCACTCCTGTGCTCCCTCAGGTTTCTCATTGCCACCAGTCCTCAAAGTCCCATTCTGCCTTCTGCTCTCTTATTCAGGGTTCTTTTGACTCATCTATGGAAGTAGGTGAGAAGGGGCTAGGGTTGTTGCTCAGTGGTAGAGCACTCACCTAGCATGTGTGAGGCCCTGGGTTCGATCCTCAATACCACATAAAAATTAATTAATTAACTAAATAAATAAATACAGTTATTAAAAAAAGAAAGAAAAAAGGAAATAAGTGAGAAGAAATTAAAGCTTAAGCAAATCTTCATAGACCAAGGCTTTCTAGAACCTAATGTTTCTTTTCCTTCCCCCTTCCTTACCACAGGGCAAAGGCAAGTCCAATGTCATCAGTATCTTACTTTCAATAACATCTCAGCTAGTGCTAGTGAGGCCTTAATGACCTTAATATGCCAACACTGTAATATCAGACATATACATCCAGACCCTGTGAGTAACTGATGAAACTACCAAAATTTTTGGCTGAATGGATTCCCAGGTGGACTATGGTGCTTAAGGTCAAAGCAGTCTACTATCCCCTCACTGTACTTAATACCTTAACACAGTGGTAAGCACAAATACTCAAACAGTCCTTCAACTCTTCCCATGAATCTCCCCATGAAGTCCCTGGGATTCATGAGACTGTCCAACTACTAGAGGTCAACCACTAAAGAGAAGGAAGCATTTCTTGGGAGGGAGAGAAGAGGTAATGAGAAGCCAGACTCCACCCAAGAGGCATACACAATGAGGAGAACAGTGCAGGGATAGGGAGGCAGAACTTGCTCTTTACACATACAGCCTCTGCCAAAATTTACTGGATGGCAGGAATCCTAGATCTGTGGGTGAGGACTGAGTCATGTTATGAATCTCCTTTTTCTAAGCAGCATGTGAAAAACTCCTCCATCTCAGGAAGGGAAGGCGGGGAGGAGGGGTGACATGTGGAGAAGGTGGTGGTCTGCAATTGGAAGCACAAAATTTCATTCTAATGGTAGAACAAGCTTTTCAAATTATAGGGGATTCATTCTGGAAGAAGCTAGACAGGCCAGGGGGGTTAGACTGTGGCTTTGGATGGAGTCAAAATATCACTGCCATGAAACAAAATCATCACAGTGATGATAATTTCCCTGTAAAAAGGAAATCTTGCCATAACCATAAATCAATCCCTCACTGCAATTTTAGAAATCTATCAAAAAAAAAAAAAATCCAGCATTACGAGTAACTCTACATGCTCGCACTAGAAGCATAATTAGGGGAGATTCTGAATGGTGCCCTGAAGCAGGCCATACAAGAACAGGGTAGGCAGGAGTTATATACACTTAGGAAGCTCATTTAGGGAATGGGCTGTGCATAATGCATGCAGGCCCTGGAGTGCAGACACTACCTCCCTGCAGCCTGCTCACAGGCAGACTGCAAGCAGCAACACTAGCAGATGGCTGCCCCAATGGCAATCATACACTCTCCAACAACCTCCTCCTTCTGTCCACACTTTAGCTCAGGATCTGCTCCTACAAGGGGCAGGGAGCACCGGCAGACACTACCCCCAAAGAATAGTGTCTTTCCCTGGGGAAGGTAAACATTTCCATCAGAAGGCAGAAGTCGGCACAGAGCAATTTCTCGTGCCGGGAAAAGGAGTTGCAAACATAAAGTTGCTCATTCAAAAGAGACAGCTGATCTCTGCAAGCTAAGCAGTGCCAAACAGTCTGTAAAGGGTTTGCACATCCATCAACAAAAGTGGCTGTGTGGGGAGAAAGCACGGAAAGCCCACTCAGGGCTCAGAACTCGGGCCTCAGAAGCCCACAACAGGGGACACTCATCTCCCCACTGGGGCTCTAGCCTGAGCAAAGGTGCAGCAAAAGGTTTGATTTCCAGCAGATTCTATTTCCTCTACCTGTGTGCTCCCATGCTCCCAATCCATACCCAAGGTCTGTCCACTTCTAGCTTCTGCCTCCACAAGTTCTCAGGGGTGGTTTATTGTTCGATCTTAAGCCAGACACTTCTTCCTCTCATAACCATTCCCCACATTTCTTTTTAGTCCCATGTAACAAAAAGAGAAATGACAGTTCACTAGTCTTATGCCTAAAATAACCTATAGAGAAATATGTTTATGAACTCCCCTGTAATACAATACATAATTCAAAGCCAAGCCATTTGTCACAGTATTGAGTAATCCATATGGGTCCCAAAGGTCTGACAATAAAATTTGTAAATCAATAGCAAAAAGCAGTATGCCTTAGTCACTGAGTTAAAATACAAAGAACATTCTTTTTAACATTGATTTCTTTTTAACTTAGAAAATATGGGCTTCTGAGGGTAAATCCTTGTAAGGGAGTTATGTGCTACACTGGAAGACTTTATACTTTCCAGACTTGCCCTCCCATACATACATACATAAACACATACACACACACATTCACACACACACAGCTGACTTCAATGCAAAAATAAAAACTCCCAAGACTCACATGCTCCCAATAATGGCTTTCTTCTACAAACCCTGCTATTAGCATGACAGGAATGGTCACATCAGTCATAAGAAAAGCATATGTACCCTTTGTGTTCAAGAAAAGCAAGCAAAATACCTTCTTTGTACAAGAGCAAGGCACTTAAAATAGGAAAGAAAATAATAAATTATTGCAAAGCTGGGTTTGAACTTATTTTTCTTTCTTCTGGATGATCAAACAGTGAGCATAGGAGTATGCACTGCAATCATAAAACATATTGCCATAATGATTGGTGCTTAGATTGAGAGATAAAAAAGACAGAATTTCATTTAAATTCCTAGGAACAGAGACAAGTGCCCTGATCATTCAGTCCTTTAGAGTTCTAATGCCAAATGAATGTCCTCCTCCTCAACTGCTATATGGAATTACTACAGGATCAGACCTGGGGTGTATGTCTACATTATTATTTGATCAATTATCTGCCGAGAGCAGACCTCTCCTCAAGATGCAGCAGGTGTGCAGGGACTGAAAAGGCCACCATCAGGGCCCCTCATTCTGTCATGAGAGGTGAGACCCAGTCAGAGGTCACCTGCTATGCCAAGGCCATGACTACATCCAGGTCAGGTTCTTTTTTACCTTACAGGTCACCTAGACATCCACTTATTTTAATTTTTTATTCTGAAATAAATGTAGACTTGCAAAAATAAGTATAGAGTTCTGATATAACCTTCACCTAGATTCTCCTGATGATAACATCTTACATAACTACAGAACAATTATTAAAATGAAGTAATTAACATTGGTAAAACAGTAGTAACTATATACTTTATTTGAATTTCAATAATTTTTCCACTTTTTTCTGTTCCAGAATCTAATCTAAGATACCACACTGTATTTAGTTGGCACATCTCCTTAGTCTCCACCAATCTGTGATAGTTCCTCAGTCTTTGTCTTTCTTGAGCTGGACATTGTCGAAGAGTATCAGTTGATTATTCTGCAAATTATGTCTCATTTATTGAGACATTATTATGGACCTAACACTGCAGTAAACTCTTCACATTAAAATACCCTCTGAAGTAATTTTTTTTAGTTTCAAATGGACACAATACTTTTAATTTATTTACTTACTTATTTATTTTTATGTGGTGCTGAGGATCAAACCCAGTGTCTCACGCGTGCTAGGCAAGCGCTCTACCACTGAGCCACAACCCCGCCTGAAGTAGATATTATTGCTATGTCCATTTTACAGATAGGCAGATTTGATTAAAACTTAATGGAATTAAGTAACTTGTCTAAGGTTACCTAGCCATAAAAGACACAGTCAAGGGGCTGGGATTGTGGCTCAGCAGTAGAGCTCGTCTAGCACATGCAAGGCCCTGGGTTCGATCCTCAGCACCACATAAAAATAAATAAATAAAATAAAGGTATTGTTTCCAACCACTTCCAAAAAATAAAAAATGTTAAAAAAAAAAAGACACAGTCAAGGTGGGAACCCAGATAGGCTCATTCTACATACCATATAGTCTGCAACTGTAACCAAACATCAAAATACAGTCTTGGCTCTGCCCTCTGGCCATTTGCTGTCTCAAAGACTTGACTCACTGAAGAAAGAGCATTCTAGGCTTTGTTGTTTCGTTTTTTTCCCAAAGGAGACAAAGTTTCCACTTTAATTTCTAAATTCTGCCCATATAACCAGAGACTTCTTCCTCTTGACATGAAGCACAGTTCTGGGCTAAGAACAAAGAAGAGGCCATTGTTCTCCGAGACCTCACTCTGGACTGGTACTAGGCAACAAGGAAAATATATGAGCATGGAGGTATGCTTAACTCAAGAGAACTATTCCAACGCCTTTCTTTGCAAGTATATGAGTATATGGAGGTCACAGAATTTAAAATGGAGGAAAAGAACAACAACAACAAAAAAAACCTCTAGGATTGCTTCTTCTCCATGTCATGCCCAGAAAAAAACTAACAATGGGCAACTCAAGTTGGTACTGCCTCTTTAGTATGAGGTTCTTTGGGCAAACTGTTCCTATAGTATTGGGGAAGAGGTGTCAAGGGACCCAGGAGTGGGAGACAGGCTGGAAAGAACTCCAGCTGCACTCCAGGATTTGTTTTTAATGCTATGACTTTAGATCACTCAGTTCCACAGACTTGATTTTTCCCAAATCCCCTCTCTGGCAATGTTTTTCCTCTTATTCTGACTGATCAGCGAAATACATGGCTCAAAAAATTGGCTTGGAAGTCATTTGTTTGAAGCTAGCAGAATTGAGAAAATATTCCCCTAGCTATACACATCCCCACCTGCCACTTGGCTGCAGGTAGAGGTCTTCATAGCAAGAGAGGAAAGGAAAAAGAAAAAGTAGGCTACAAGGGAAGGGAAAGGAGAGAGGGGCTGACACCGTAGAAATCAGAGAGAGAAAAGAACACTTCATACAGCCTCTATAAAACCAAGACTCTCACTGACATGCATAAGCTGGGTCAGATGAAGTCAATAAATTGATGAAAAAGTTTTAGTTTTCTTTTGACTTCTTATTTCTCTTCACCTTCCAAGGGGCATCTTCCAAACCCAGCATTAAGAGTGATCCTAGGGGCTGGGGTTGAGGTTCTGTGGTAGAGCACATATGAGGCACTGGATTTGATTCTCAGCACCACATAAAAAAACAAATAAGTAAGTAAATAAACAGATTCTGTGTCTATCTACAAGTAAAATTTTAAAAAATTATTTTAAAGTTCAAGAGATTATTTTTTTTTAAAGAGTGATCCTGGTAAATCACACATTTCATCTGGCTGCCCTTATTACTGCTAGGTTTGTAAAAGAAAGAGCTCCTCCCCTTTGAGATTAACCGTGTTACACCTAACTCTAAGGTATCTTCACCTAGCTCTTGTGATTAAACATTGGAAGTTGAAATGCTAATGGTCTTTAGGGAATAATGCCTCAGCCTCTCCATCTTCAGTCTAAAACAAAGAGATCTAAAGCTAGCTAAGAGTCCTCAAATCACACTGTAGCCAGATAACAGTAAGTGGTGCACACCTGTAATCCTAGCTACTGGGAGACTGAGGTAAGAGGATCACAAGTTCAAGGCAAGTCCTGGCAAGTAGTGAGACCCTGTCTCAAAATAAAAAATAAAAACAGTTGGAAATGCAGTTTGGTAAAGCATCCCTGGATTCAATACCAAAAAGAAAACACACACACACACTCTGTGCGCAGACCACTCTAGAAAACCAAAATGGAGCAGCTAGAATAAATGCAACCACTTCCTTAAGGACTATCTTGAACACTCCCTTAAAGAATAAACATAAATCACCTAACATAAAGGGAGTTCCAAAAAGTTCTTTTCTTCCCCACCCAATTCCTAGACTAGAATTCTTGGGTCTTATTCCCTGCAATCATTCTTGGCCACACAATACTAGACAAGCTTTCCTCCTGTATCTAAAAGCCCAACTTGGCAGAAATCAGGAAATGATGGGAGAGAAGTTAACAAAATGATGTTTGTGCAGCATTTAGAGGACTGCTGGAGTGGGGAAAAGGGATATAGCTTTCTTTCTCCACCCCCCAGGCAAAAACAACTATAAAAATACTGTATTACTATTCCATAAAAACTCACCTCTCCCCAGATAAACTAATTACAGCCACAGGTAATCGAATCTGAAAAATTTTTAATCCAAAGAAATGATTCTCCTCTTCCAAACAACTGCATTATACAAACCATAAACAGACTGTTCTGGGAATTTAAAAAAATTAAAATAAAATGCAAGCTTTGTTTGCCTGAATCAACATATTATAAGAAGGCAAGATCAACCACCAATGAATTTATGAACAACAACAAAACAAATCCCCAACATGAACAGAAATATAATCAAGCCAAATAAAGCACAAGTAATGAAAAACTTACAGAGCCTCTGTACACAAAGCCCTGCTTTGTTCTGGTTCTTTTCAGGCCTGTAGAAGATCACTGGCTAGTGGGGTGCCACACCCACCCTGACCTTGGATGTTCCCTGTGTTCAGAAGGGAAGCAGGTTCAAAAGAGCCTCTACAGAGCTCTCCAGCTAACTTTAAAAAAAAAAAAAAAAAAAAAAAAAAAAACAGGCCTTCTTCCTCACAAAGCCCCATAGGCCAGACAGACAAAGGCCTCCTCACCTGACACACAGATAATCCAGTGAGTCCCTGGAATGATCTGCCAATCATTTCTCAGATTCCAGCTATTCCACCATTTACTTGCCCATTATCCAGAGCTCAGATTGCTTGAGAATGTGACTAAACTCCGGGTCCTAATCCACCAAAAAGTCAAATTGTCAGGGTCCTTCCTGATTCTGGTGATGCTGAGTTCTGATCTCTCAGATGTTCAAACACCCAACCACACTGGTTCTTGTTAACACTCCATTTCTCAAATACCCTTTTTCATCACCCAAGGCAAAAAGCCCACCCTCAGCTTTGCTCAGAAAACTGAAGCCCTCTAAAGGACGTACCCTCAATTTCCCTATACATTTCTGCCGTCTTTCAATGTTTACTTCCAGCCTCTGCTTCTAATTTCTAAGGCTAATTCCATCCGTGAGGCCAAGACTTTTTCCATATGTCACCTAAGTAACTTTGCCCCATCAATGAACTCCTCTCTGGGATTTTAAATCTCTCTGTAAACACTTGATTCCCTCCCCTGCTGCCTTCCAACACATTCAAAAGCTCTCTACAAGCAGCATCAGTTACCCTGCCTCTAGGGAGCCTTTCCTTCAAGATCCCCTGTGTTGTCACTGAGCCATACTCCTATCTGGGATTCTTCTCAAACCAAAAACCCCCTCAGTCATTCCTACCATGGTCTCTCCAGCAGCATGCACTATACTTGAAACATGGTAGGAGTTCAACAAATGGAACATGAAGCCAGTTTTTTGATGTGGCTATCTCTGAAATTACCATTTTAGTTCTCTTTTTCTACTTAAAATCAAACTCCTCAAACCCAGGTGTTTACATCATTCTTCATTTCCTCCTCTCCTAGCATAATCCTTGGGTGGACTCAGTGACAGACTGAAAGATTATACTTACTTTGTACCTTTGTATTTACTGGTTTTTCAGCCATCCTTATCTTCTGTCACTCCCTCTAACCAGCACACACACACACACACACACACACACACACACACACGCACGCACACTCTTCCTTCCTACCCTGTCCCAATCTTCCTTCCCTCCTTCTCTAGTCAAATATTATACCCTTTAAGTTACAGATCAATGTCTATCTCAAATGCTCTAACAAAACTAAGAATGTAACAGGCTCTAGAAAAGGACTTTTCACTCCAGCTCCTTAAGAGCTGGTTAGCCCAGGTTAGTCCTAACCTTGGAGATGGTCTGGCCTATCTCAGCTGGCAGGATAAAGCCAATATTAGAGAAAGAAAAGTCAGAGCTACATAGGTTCTCTGAACTAAATTCAAGTTTTGGTTTTGAAGGCCAAGATTGGTTTTGGCAGCTAGTTTTCCATCATCCCTACTAGGTCTAAGTTCTTCATCTCAGCCATTTGGGGAGCTAACATTTGAAAGCTGAGGCTGTGCCACAATGCTAAGTACTATAATCTGAACCTCAGTGAGAACACAAGCAGAGGAATGGGAGGATGAAGGCCTTGGGGTGAGCATTAAGCATACAAATACTTGTTAGAAAGAAGGTAGCCAATAGCTGCTCCCAATACCATCCAAATCCACAGATCGCAAACTGGACACAGACTGTCTCATCCAGGTAATGAAGGCCAAAGCCCAGGTTGATGCTCTGGTGCCAGTGCAGAGCTCAACCAGTCTCACTATGCTCCCAACCTTGCCAACAACTGCATGGAGGGCGCAGGCCTTCCTGCCTGGACCTCTGCCAGCTCTCTCAGGGGCCTATGAGATTTGCCTCCCAAGGGGCAACATTAACCATCCTGGAAGACTAGTGAAGAAACCTCCATTCATAAGGAATAAAGTCTCTTTGAGATGAAGAGATCTAATCTGTCTTCATGGAGCTTTTTGGGAATTTTATATATTCCAGGCCCACTATCCTTTTGTCTCCCAGTACAGCATAATTTGCCAGCCTCAAGAGGCCTGGCATTCATCCCTCCTCCAAGTGATTTCTCCTGACAACCTTGTCAAGAAGCAAAGAAGAGGGCTAGGGATGTAGCTCAGTGGCAAAGCACTTGCCTATCAGGTGTGAGGCACTGATCCTTAGTACCACATTAAAAAATAAATAAATAAATAAAGGCATTTCATCCATCAACAACTACAAAAAATTTTTTAAATAAAGAAGCAAAGAAGATGTTCAGAGTGGAGAATGCATAGCAAAGGGGGATATGGCAGTAATATAGGAGGAGACAGGTCAGAAGTACAGGTAGGAGAGGAACAAATACACTTATCATGGAATCCCCAGAAGACTTGAAAGGCCTCAAACTAGGGAAGGCACTGTGTAGAAGGAGACAGCACAGAAGATAAACTCTGTTGAACATCTCATTCTGAATTGTTGCTGGAGATAGCAATTTGTGTTCAAGAAAGGAGGCAGATCACCACACAAAATTACACTGTTTCCTCTGTCCAGCCTCTGCCCCCACTTTTTTGGTACTGTTTAAGCCAGAGTGAAAGATCATCCAACACAGATCCCTATACCCTTCTTTCAGGCCATTATCTCATGGTGACAGCCAAAAGGTCCAACTGCCCTACTCTGACGAGCCAAAGGAATTCAGGTATTAACTGCCTTTAACATCAACCCTTTCCTACCCACTACTCATACTGTTCATGGGCTACTGGGGGCTTGTATGTAAATCTGTGTGTGAAGGTAGGACAGAAGAGGTCATGCTCCTGAAAACCATTCTGGGAAATGAGACAACTGACATGGATAATCCCCCTAGGCTAGGGGAGGATGGTCAACTGCCTCTCAACCACAGAGCTGGGGGGATAGTAAAAGGTACTAGAAGCTTTGTCTTTTAGTCTCACTTCAATTGCAATGTATGGCATAATAAAAAATATATCTGGTCTTTGTTCCTGGCTTTTAACACAGTGCTTCTAAAATCTATGGAATTTCCTGAGTGAAAAGAGTGTCCTTTGTTCACAACAAGCACCTTCCAACCATACCTCATTATGCTAATGAAGTAGACCTTAGGTGAAGCTTCTAGATAACTTGAGGATAGGGGTGTTCATCAGAAAAATCAACCCAGGATTAGGGCTGGAATTTTAAGCCCTACCTTGACCTCTGGAGAGGACAGGGAGCTGGAGATTGGTTAAATCATCCATGGCCAATGCTTTAATTAATCACTGAAACTTCCATTAAGGCCTCTACACACAGGGCTTCCTGACTCTAGTTGGTCTGAAGGGCTGGTGAATAAACCAAAGTGCTGAAGAGTGGCACACTCAAAGACAGGGCATGAAAGTTCTGCCAGTGGCCCCTATACCCACTCCAATAGCTCACTCTATGCATCTAATCTCCTTGATTATTCCCGAGTTATATTCTTTATTTTTTTTTAAATGGGGGAATGTGAGTATTGTCTTGAACTCTGTGAGACCTTCTAGCAAATTATCAAACCTGAAGAGAGTATTATGGGAATCCTCATTATTATATAAACCATGCAATCAGAAGGACAGCTGGCCTAGGACTTGGAACTGGTATCTGAAACAAGAGCAGTCTTATGGGGCCTAGCCATTGAAGCTGTGGATCTGACACTAATTCCCAATACATAATATCAGAATTGAATTGATTTCTTGGACACCCAGTTGGTGTCAGAGGACTGATGAACGACACAGCCTCTCCAATGCTATAAGGGGCCAAAAGCCCCACAGAGACAGTCCTGCATAGTCAAAGAGACCAGAGTCAGGTGCTTCTTCAGGCAGATGTCCGGGGCCTACAGGAAATCAGGCTTCTCTCTTAAATACTTAAAACCAGAGTAGTTGGTCTACTATAAATGAGGTTTTTAAAATTCAATTCCCTCTTATTGCTCGTGCAGATCTGAAATGATCTGACCAGATGGCTGGTGCTCTATAATTCTTGGATTGCTCTCATCAGTTGTTGATTATTTGATTTTTTTTTCTTTTCCTTTTTTTTCCCTCTCATATGAACATGTTCCTACACAGGCTTCCTGCATGCTTCCATCAAGTGGACTCTTTGTGCTAATGCCAATATTTCGGAGACTCTCACAGCCACCTGGAAGTCAGATAAGGTCAATAAAGAATCCCAGGTTTGAGCCTGGCTACACTCTGAGCCTGCGTGGGGCCAAAATGCAGCATTGGTGAATGACAGGACAAGGGGGACTTTGCCCAGGCTGCATCCTCATCTCCACTTCTCCTCCAAGTCCCCAAGGAAAGAGAGGTAGCAAAGATATATTTTTTAAATTGACAACTACAGCCACTTATTGAATATGTCCTATGTGTCAGGCCCTCTGCAAACAGCTTATACATGTTAACCTTATTTCATTCTCACACAATCTCTATGAAGTAGACATTTTCATCTCTATTTTCAGACGAGGAAATGAAGGTTCAGAGATTCTGAGGAACCTGATCAAGGAGAAAGAGATCAAAAAGAGAACAGCAGGCTGTGCCTGGTGGTGCACACCTGTAATCCAGCATCTTAGGAGGCTGAGACAGGAGAATCACAAGTTCAAGGCCAATCTCAGCAATTTATCAAGGCCCTAAGCAACTTAGTGAGACCCTGTCTTGCAGGGCCCCAATGAGATCTCAGGGATAAACAGAAGGCCCTGCTGGTCTTGCACACCATTCTCTGTGCACTCACCGAACATAAAACACTTCAACCAGGACATCTGAAAATGCTTTCATTGTCTTTTTTTCCACGTCTGTGTATCCTGTGCAAGATAATAAGCTATTAGAGGGAATAGATCATGTCCTTTTTTGCTCCCCAAAAGACAGCATTGCCAAGTGGCTAGTAGTTGGGGCCTACAGTCAAATGACTGGGTCTGAATTCTGACTCTGCCATTTATTAGATGTTTGGCTAACTTATTTCTTCTCTGAAACTCAGTTTTGACTGTAAAAATAAGGATAGTCATAGCATCTGCCCTCAAAGGATGCCTGGCAGAGTCAATGCCCAGTAAATGTAAGCTATTATCTATATCTCTGGCTACAAGTACAATGCCTGGCACAAAAATAGGATTTCAGAAAACATCCAGGAGCAGCAGCCCTGTTGAACCTGGCTGTGATTGGCATTCTGTAACAACAAGTGCACAGGCATAAAGTCCTGGTGATCAGGGGTCCTCAGCCCCAGGACAAATATATGAATTCCCTGCCTAGAGCCAACAGGATTTGCCAGCAAACAGCTTTCCTCTACTTGCTTGTGAACAGATGATGCTGAATTCAGTCAATTGCTTGCTGGGCCTGAGAAGGTGAGGCAGATCCCAAAATAAAACAGAAGAAAGAGACAGGAAAATCACTTCCAGGAATAAGCAACTCTAATGAGAATGCTGACATTCATAAGAGAAGTAGGCAGACTTTGGGAAAGTGACCTGCAGCTACTGTGGCACTATGTGGCTGAGATCCTATTCCCACCTTTCCTAGTGGGAAAGCCCACAAAGTCATGGTTTGCTCCTCTGATGTGCCAGGTTGCAGTAGGCAGTCTGGAAATCTGCCTTCAAATGAGCCCCGCCTAACACCAAAACAGCCCAGGTATCCAGTATCTCTCCCCTGGAGGCCTAGGGAAAACCATGCTACAGTTCTCCCTTCAGAGACCTGAGGGGACAGAAAGTACTGAACTGGTAAACCAAGACGGGGGGTCAGTTACTGTCAATATAAACTTGCTGTTTTCTTAAAAGATCCCCAAAGAGACTTCTAAGCAAGAAATGCTCTGCTAACCCCTTCTGCTCATGCTTAACCTTACTCCCTCATCAAAATCGCTGTTGAAGGAGTACAGAAGGACAGCTCATAGCCATGGAAGTCTCTCCTTCACATCCTAAATTCCCCAGGTAAAGCCACAGGGACAGGAAATTCACATGCTCATGCACTTACACTGGCATCCAATTCCACAGTTGAGTTGAAGGGGTGGTGTGAATGAAGAATTAACCACTGAAAACTAGAAAGCTGTGTACTCAGTGATGCCTTCATGGTAGGAATTGTGCAGAGGGATTTGCATCTCACTCCACATAACAGCCTTTAGCAGGCTGGGTAGGACATTTCCTCCAGGTCAACTAAAGCGCAAAAGGATTCAGGGACTTGCCCAAGATTCCCTAAGTAGCAAAGCTAGGTTTTGAACCTAAGTCACTAAATTATACTGCCTCCCCATTTACCTACCTACCCACCAAAGAAGTTTCCAGGACTGGCTACATTCCTTTTAACCTTTATAAAGCTTGTTAGAAGCTCTCAGAGAGCATTCGAAACAAGGTGAATTAAGATTATACTCCAGTTGAATGAAAGCACTAGCTCTCCACACAATTTCCTAACAGGATACACATAAAACACCTCAATCCTATACTTAAGAATCACTTGTCTGCCTCCACTTTCCTGACCCTTTAGCATAGACTCTGAATCACTCCAAGTCAGACACTGAGACCTGAAAAGGCCTACACTCTCATGAGCCTTGCCTTGAAGCTTAGTGAAAAACATTCTTCCGTGAATGGGGCAGACATGACTGGAACCAGAATTACTTTGTCCTCCAAGCACAGGGCCTCAGTGTACTGAACTGCAAAACACCAACCTTTGGAGCAGCTTCAAGGGAATTTTGTACATAAAAATTTACAAGGAGTTCTTGAGAAACTATAAGCTAGAGGGTGATGTCAATGGGGTATCAATTAAATGTAAAGACTGTGTTCCACTCCAGTTTCTCTGGAAGGTTCTCAAATCCCACAGTCTATCCTTGTCACACAGGTTCTGGGTCTTCCTCCCCAAGGATACATAGATGGTCTTTGCTTTATTTTTTGTATATGGGTTTGTTTGTTTGTTTGGCTTTGCTTGTGACTGAACCCAAGAGCAGCCTATCAGTGAGCTACATCCCAGCCCTTTTCATTTATTATTTTGAGACAGGGTCTCACCAAGTTGCTTAGAGCCTCACTAAATTGCTGAGATTGGCCTTAAACTTGTGATTCTCCTGCCACGTCCTCTCAATTTGCTAGGATTACAGGTATATGCTACTGTGCCCAGCATCCTAGTCCTTTTTTTTTTTTTTTAAGAGAGAGAGAGAGAGAGAGAGAGAGAGAGAGAGAGAATTTTTTTTTAATGTTTATTTTTTAGTTCGGCAGATACAACATCTTTGTATGTGGTACTGAGGATAGAACCCGGGCCGCACGCATGCCAGGCGAGCACGCTACTGCTTGAGCCACAGCCCCAGCCCGCTTTTTAAATTTTTTATTGTAGAACAGCATCTTTACATTGCCCAGGTTGGCTTTGAACTTGTGATCCTCCTGGATCAGCCTTCTGAGTCACTGGGATTACAGGTGATGCCACTGTGCCCAGCTCAGAGTTCTTTAGCTATAAGCAGTAGTCCCATGACCCAAAAGGCTAAGCAAAGGCTTGTGGTCAGAACTATCAACCTTATTCTGTCTGCAGTACTGACCAAGGCCTTGAAGGAAGCTACTGACTCAGCCCAGGAACAAATTGAGTAGAAGTAGGGGGCCACAGAACAGGGGACTCCATCTGCTCTAGGCACTTGCCTGATTAAAAGTGGTATAAGCAATGCCACAAACCAGTGAATACAGCCCACATTTTCCCCTCTACACCCTTAACAGCCTCTCTAGTTTTAGTTTTCAAGGACCAAGGGTATGGAGGGCGGGGGTGACTCAGTTCTCAGGGAAGTTGGGGGAAGGCAGTCAGAAGTTGGATCTGCTGGAACCAATATCTCTATTCCTAAACCTCCCTCTGCCCAACACCATTAGCTCCCACTTGGCTTCTTTGGTGCTTCATCACTCTTCCATGGCAGCAACTACCCGTATGCAAGCCCAGCAGGAATGATATTGCTACGAGAAAGCAGGCTGGCACAGCAAATGCTATCCCTGGCAGCACAGCAGCAATGGGGGCAGTGAGGACATGGTGATGAATATCAGCAAGGAGCTGATGACACTATACTGTGGCCATTGCCAGGGTTTCCCATCTACCTTGCCACAGTGAAGAATGCAAACATCCTACTCCTGAGAATAAATAGTCCCAAGTGTTAACATAGTGTGCTCCAGCCAAGGGCAACAGAGACAGGAAAGGAGAAGTAAGAGGAGAACAGATCTAGGCTCTAGAGTCAATTATAAGACAAGTTATTTAACCTATCTGAGCTTCAATGTTTTCATCAGAAAATTAAGATAATAATAATTCTCATTATTATAAATATTGGACAAGATTATCCACATGAAGCACCTAGCATAGTACCTGAATATGTTAAACATTCCAAAATTGCTAATTATTTTCATTATTAAGCCCTGCACTGAGGCTCATGATAGAGTTAGAAAGTTGTTCCTTCTGAGAATGCCCCATTTAAAAATCAGGCCAGGGCGAACCCATTTTTCTTGGTACAGGTTCTTTTAACAACAGAACACTCCTGCCCCACAATGGTACTCAGGACTCCTCTGTGAACAATATTTCAGCAGCACTGAGCTGAGCAGTGAAGCCCAAAATAGCATTTGCAGAGCAAGGCACATGTCACTGCCTCTGCGGTGCTTCAGAAGTGCAAGAAAAGAAAGTTTTCAATCACTTGCTCAGAAAGCATGGCCACCCACCACCTGCTTTCTTTCCTGGGTAGACAGATGCTGCAAACTCTGTTCTGCAGGAGAAAGAAGATCCCCAACCCCAACAGCAACACTACCACTCTGATGGACCACACTATTCCTTCCTAGCAGTCCAGAAAGTGGCTACTACTGTAGCCCTGCAGGGACAAAGGACATACACAGTTTGAATTCTGAATTCAAGGGGAAAGGACTGAGTCTGGTACCTGGCTGAAGGGCCTGCCAATCCTGGGTCGGGTGAAACACCTCCAGGACCTCAGTGTCCAGATCCTCCTCTGCTTTGGTTTCCTTTCTCTCTGATTCTTTGGTGCTGCTCTTCTCTGAGTTGATCAGTGCAAACTCATTCTGAGAAAAGAAAATACAGGGCATGACTCTCCACACAAGCTGTCAGAAAAGGAGAAAGAAAACAGTCTGCCATGGTACACTCTTCTTCATGCCCTTCTCCCCTTCTCATACACATTTGAACACTTACAATTCTTTTATATATATAAATTTTTAGTTGTAGTTGGACACAATACCTTTATTTTATTATTTATTATTTATTTATTTTTATATGGTGCTGAGGATCGAACCCAAGGCCTTCCACGTGCTAGGTGAGCGCTCTACCACTGAGCCACAACCCCAGCCCCTGAACACTTGCAATTCTTTTTTCAAGGTTAGCCTCAGAACCAGTATGTGTGAGGCACTATGGTTAAATGAACACACATGCTTTCATATGGTATTTCTGCAAATGTACAAGGAGCAACTCCAGAAGATTTCATACAACCTTACAGGGATTAAGGAATATACTAGGGAGAAGGGTTGACAAGTAAGAGCCTTCTACTTTCTATGTGACGTTACTATACTGTTTAATGTTTAAAACTCATATAGATTACATTAACAATAATAAAAAAAAGTACTTATAGCTGGGCATGTGACACACACCTATAATTCTATAAATTTAGGGGACTGAGGTTAATGGACTACAGGCAACTTAGCAAGACCCTGTCTCAAAAACAAATTAAAAGGGCTGGGGATGTAGTTAAGTGGTAGAGAGCTTCAGGGTTCAATTCCTAGTACCACATTTTTTAAAAAAAGCACATTATAAAAGGGAAAACATATAAATGGGTGAGTAGGGACTCAAATGGCTACCTCATATGTACAAAAGCCAGCAACTGAGGCCCAGCTGATTATCAAGCAGCCCAACAGGACACCGCACAAACCTTGGCAATTCCAGGGCAAAAATGACTCCTGTGACATTTTAAACCACGAAAGAAGTGAGAAGGTAAGAATACAGCTGGCCTGAGGGAGTAAGATGCCCCTAAGTTGGAAATTGCTTCCTAAAACTAGCTTCCTTCCACTTCATGGAGAGCATAGAAGAGTAATAAGACGGACTGCATGGAGCACTCCAAGACTTTAGGAGTCAGAGATGCACAGTAAACATCAAATATTATTCATTTTGCTCCATCATGGCCTTCCATCTTTCCTATCCCATTTTGAAACCTCTTCTTGCATAAAAGCAGTAAGGTCTCAGGAAACTGGAAGGAGAGGGTTCCAGAGCTATGGAAAATTGCATTAGGGAGAGCAAGGAGAAACCCATACTAGCACACAGCAAGTCTGTTTCAGCTCCCCTGCTTCCTTTGTCATAACTTTTTCTCCATCTCCCAAATCCTCCCCTGATAAGAAGTATATTTCTTGGAGTCCTACAAAAAGCCTAAGCCTGGGATGAGTACTTCACACAGATCTCATTTTGAACTCTCAACTCCTCTAACACTGTCTGGGAAATGCTATGTGCATGCATCTCTTCTAGTAGTATTCCAGATCCAGAAAGGAACTCCTGCTTTCAACTCCTCTAACACTGTCTGGGAAATGCTATGTTCATGCATCTTTTCTAATAGTGTTCCAGATCCAGAAAGGAACTCCTGCTTACCTGGGTCCCTCAGGGTCTGATATTTAATTAGCTGGCAAAGAAAAGGTTAGGGTGCTAAGGTGTTGATGATGACAATGCACAGCCCTTCCAAGAATTTTCATGTTTAAAAGAAATAAAAGCAGGAAACTAAGATGGCAGAATTTCACAGAAAATATCTTAGGCAAAAAGAGGCCCTCAAATCATTTTACAAATAATGAGGGCACCGATTATAGCACAATGGTTAAGAACTCAAGCTCTGGATCAGATAACACTAAGTCTGAATCCCAGTTTCTTGTAAATCTTTAACTTTCTAACTCTCAGTTTCCACATTTGTAAAGTGGAAATAATAACAATATCTAGCTCATACATTAGATGAAGAAGTACAGTGTAAGCCACCATCCCCGAGTACATGGTAGCCATTACTATTAAGCAATCTAATAGGCAGTCCTAGGTTCCAGGTAAGATGAGTCTGTGCTGTGGCATTCAATAGTAATTACACAATACACCATTCATTCAGGCAGGTCAGTTTGAAATGGTGGTCACCTGTGTAGCCTGGCCCTTGAAACTTCTCCTATCTTTTCAACTTTAAGATTGCACAAAACTAAGCTCAAAAGAAAATTAGGATCAGAAAAGCAGATGTGTTTGTGAGACTAAAGAAATGACAGGTTATCAGAAGGACATGGAGATCAAGGATTCCGACAACCAAGTTTCCTGAGGGCAAGCACTGCATTGGTCTCTTTCATCACTGTATCTCCCAAGCCTAGCGCAGTTTGATGAACAAATGAATGAATAAATGCTCCCTTGCATAGGTGGACATGTATTCTGAACCTTAGAGTACCAAAGTACTTCAGACTTCTAGAGGCAGGCACTAACCCCACATTCTAGAACAAATACTACCTTGTCTAGGTACTCAGCCTCCATCAGAAGCACCAGAAGTACCTGAAATCTAGGTACTCAGCCCCTGCCAGAAGCACTAACCATAGAATTTGAGAACAACAATAAAAATTTACCTCAGAGGTGTGTCAATCAAATACCTCCAGGGAACAGGCAAGAATGGATGTAAATGAGCGAAGTGGGCCAGGTGTAAACAACAGGGAGTGGTGGACTATGAAAACTGCAATTCTCCTACCCTAACTAAGGAAAGCAGCTGCTACCCAGCTGGTTCACCAGTGCCAACAGGCATTCAACTTGAAGAGAAACATAAATTCAGTTTTTATGTGAAATGTTCTCATTTTGAGAACACTAAGAGGGCCAAACTAAACATCTATACTCCAAATTGCACCTTTTGCTTTACTTTATCAATAGCTAACTCCTAGAGGATGTAGCTTTAAGCTAGAAAACAAGTCTCATCATTAAGAGAAGCAGAAAAAGACAAGGTAAATGGTAAAGATGAGAAGATGGCAGGAAACCTTTCAAAATCCAGGTAGACCTAGTTTTCATGCTGATGATGAGAGAAATGAAAGTCTCTTTAAGATTTCACCAACAAAGTTAACAGAGGAGGTTCAAGAAGAGGAGTTAGTTGGGCACAGTGTACACACCTATCATCCCACAATTTAGGATTGCAGGAAGATTGCAACTTTAAGGCCAGCTTTGGCAATTTAGCAAGACCCTTGGCAACTTAGTGAGGCCTGTCTCAAAAATAAAAATTTTAAAAGGGCTAGGGGGCTGGGGTTGTAGCTCAGTGATAGAGCATGTGTGAGGCACTGGGTTCAATTCTCAGCACACCATATAAATGAAATAAATGTCTGTCAACAATTAAAAACATACTTTAAAAGCGGGGGCGGGGGGGGGAACATTAGGACTATAGATCAGTGGCAAAGCATCCTTGGTTCAATCCCTAGTACCAAAAAACAAAAAACAACAACAACTGGAGGTAGGGGTGTTAGAAAGAGACCAATGAGTGTGCCCAGCAAGATAGCTGACAAGAGGTGCCTGGATGCTTTCCTCCAGAACACAGGACCAAAACAAAAAAACAACAGCTGAGCCAGGTGTGATGGCACATCCCTGTAATCCCAGTGGCTTGGGAGATTGAGGCAGGAAGATCGTGAGTTCAGAGCCAGCCTCGAAACTTAGGGAGGCATTAATAAACTCAGAGACCCTGTCTCTAAATAAAATATAGAAAGGGCCTCTCAGAGTCACCAGTTGATGTGTTCACGGAGGACCGAACTAGATTGCAATAAATGCCTCTTTGCTGCTTACCAAATAAATAAATAAAATACAAAAAGAAAAAGGTCCGGGGATGTGGCTCAGTGGTTAAGTGCTCCTGGGTTCAATCCCCAGTACCCGCCCCCCCCCCAAAAAAAAAAAAAAACACTGTTCCACCCGAGTGTTTGAGACACAGCTCTGGAGTAGGGATGTGGGAGAGAAATTGTAGAACACGGAAATACACGATGGCCTTGTAAAGAAAGGAACTAAGCATACAACATCTACTGTTCCATCTCTCAAAATCAACCCTGAATCAAGAAGGACTTTGCTTGGTGAGGAATGGGTAGCCCTCTGTTCAAAGCAATTCCCACTCATACCACAAACATCTGAGGCATATACTATTGGATAAACCAGCAGCCCCCACAAGCACTGAGCAGTGTAGGGGAGCTGCCAGACTAACAAACTGCTCAGGCCAAATTGTGCATTCCCCTACCAAGGTTCCTCTTACACAATGCCATCTTGAGACTCCTCCCATCTGGATTCTGTGAAGCAGCTGGCATCTGCCATCAGCAACTCAAGAAACCCAGCTCTGGAAGCAGCCAAGCATCCCCCAAGAAGTAACCTGGCAGCCAGCACTGAGTGGCTTGGTCTTCTGAGGCCTCTAAGAAGGAGCCAGGAGGCCCAGTTCATCCTGCTGCAGCCCCAAGAAGCAACTAGATGGCCCATTCTTAGAAGCGCGGCCCATTGAGGTCCTAAGAAGCACACAGGCAGCCTGCCCTAATCAGGTGAATCCCAGGCTCTTGAACACACATGGGCACCCTGCCTGGACCCAACGGTAGAGTACAGCCCATGTGCCCAACTACTAGGCATACTGCAACAAGTCTTTTATTTTCCAAATCTTTGGAAAGATAAGTATCTAGGCCTAAGAAGCTCAAAGAACCCCTAATATATCGAATCAAAAAAGAGTCTGTCCATGGCAAACTGTCAAAAGTACAAAACAAGGAGAGAATTCTAAAACCAGTCACACCTTGCATGCACAGGCCCGCCAGAGCAGCTCCATCCCCACAGAACCCACAGGAACTACCAGGCAGCCGCAGCCACACCCACAGCCAAGCACACCCAAAGCCGCCAGCAAACCCATTCCATCTAAGAGAACTTAAGTACAATCCCACAACTGCTGCAGCCTAGGCTACTAAGATACCACATTGATTACACCAACATTGATTACAGCTGAAGGTATCACCAAATTGATTACGGCTGAAGAAGCTATGTGTGCTACAGGGCCCACATGGAACCAAAACCAACACAGCCTATCCAATCAACACCCTAGCACTCACAACCAGGAGAAAGTTTTTTACTGCAAAAGAAACCCTATAAAATTGGTAGAAGCAATTAATCCATCAGATGTACAAATATCAACATGGGAAAACAAGAAACATCAAAAAGCAAGTTAGCATGACACCTCCATAGCCACACAATAATTCTCTAGCAACAGACCATAAAGAAAAGAAAATCAATGAACTGCCTGAAAAAAGAATTCAAAATAATGATTTAAGAAAGCTTAATGAGGGGCTGGGGCTATAGCTCAGTGGCAGGGCGCTTACCTAGCACGTGTGAAACACCGGGTTCAATCCTTAGCACCACATAAAAATAAACAAAATTAAGCCATGCTGTTCATCTACAACTACAAAAAAAAAATTTTTTTTTAAAGAAAGGTTAATGAAACCCAAGAGAACACCGACAAGTCAACCATTAGGAAGGCAATTCATGATATGAAGAATGAGAAATCTGTCACTGAATCAGAGGTCACAAAGAGGGAAGCAGAAACCCTGCAACTAAAAAAAAAAAAAAAGTAAGTAAGTAAAATAAGAAATACAGTTGACAACCTCAATAGCACACTAGCAAACAGAGGAATTTCTGAGCTTGAAGAAGGATTTTTTTGAAATAACCTAGTTATACAAAAAGGAGAATGAATTTTTTAAAAAAAAATTAATGAAGCCTGATACTCATGGGAATACCATTAAGCAAGCAACCATTCATAAGCAGAAAGGTGCAGAAAATCTATTCAATGAAATAATTGCTGAAACTTTCCAAATCTTGGGAAAGATACAGGTATCTAGGTCCAGGAAGTTCAAAGAGCCCCTAACAGAGTCAACCCCAAAAGATCCTATCCATGGCATGGCATGTGAAGCACTGCATTTGATCCTTGGCACCACATATAAATAAATAAAATAAAGGTACTTATCCATTTGCAACTAAAAAATATTTTAAAAAAACAAAGATAG